>NC_133406.1:29382500-29540000 GCF_049350105.2 Macaca mulatta
TCACGTTTTATGTAAGTGCCTCTCATGGTGAAACCCAAACTGGAATTCAGGTCTTATGGAAGTGCATCATAATGGTGACACCTAAATTGTGTTGAGAATGCTAGTTACGAGCAAGTCTGGGGAATAAGGTTTTTAGTTTTCTGGCATCTGCAGCATAAGAAGGCAAATATGGAGACTGGAACAGAAGTTGAGCTGGCCAATGTGCTGTATCAGCCACAGATGCTTTTCTGTTATTTCCTGTGATGGCTAGAAAACAAACTTAGACTCTGGCTGATTGAGTAAGGAAACAATTTTCAGATGTAAACCTTATATATTACAGTCTCCAAGTAGATTTTTAAAATATATTTTTTTTGTTTGCATTATCTGAGAATCCAGAAGAGCATACAGTAATCAGTAATTGCATAGTCAGATGTGCCAGTTGGAATGATTCAGGTATCTGTATGTGTTTGTAGCTTGAATCCTATATTTCTTCTGTTTAGAACTTAGCCATCTTTTGAAATTAAGCTTTTTCTTACTGGTGATTATGTTAGTGCATTTAATTGGGATTATTTTTTGGCACAGCGAACATTAATTAGAGCAAATGGAGCATAAGCAACGTTAGTTGAATAAATAATGAATTTAAGGAGTCTATAAAGGTTAAACAGCATACTCTGGAATGTTCTATCAAGTAATTTTTCCTTTCCATGCTACATACTGTCAGGATAACTAGTCTAACCCAAGGTTAGATAGAAAACAATATGTAGAGTGTTTCCTGCAATATTTTCATGAAAAATATATGTGTAACAATGTCTAGGATAGTCTAAGAGAAAATATTTGCATTGCTTCTTGTGAATTAGAATAGTTTTTTTGGTTTATTTATATTAAAAACATTGAATCCCATGAGTACATCATCTTATAAGAAAGTGATTCCAAAAAGTTCTTCTATGAGTTTTATCAACCAGGAGTTCTATTCAAAATACATAGGCAGAATAAATAGTAAAATAAAAAAAACCTATGTGTCTTTTATTTCTCTGCTATCTTTGAATAGATACATGTGACAGACTTTAATTATTTTGTGGCTAATTTATTGAAAAGTATTTTTTCGTTGGGAATAAATGTCTTTTGTTGATATCTCCCCAAGTCTTAGGGCATAATCATAAATTATTTATTTTATTAAAGGCAGTTAGATACCATCTTGTCACTTTTCCTAATAACTGTATAATAATAAGTTGCATTCACATTATATTGATCTATTTACTTTTTCAGTTAATTCCATATAAAACATTTGTTTAGTCTACTAAGATATCAAATCAACCACAGATTACCATTCATAGATACAATGGAATTAATTCTTAATGATGCAGCCTTTTTAGGACATAGTTAAAATCTTTTAATTTTGTGATTATGATATTTAGTATACATTAAGTATGATATGGAATATACTTATGATATTGGCCATTCTTTCAGGAAATTAAAATTTAAGGAAATGGGCAATGTATGATGCTATTTAATTATGAAAATTCTTCTGTGAAGTTTTGTCTTTTCATGTTAGGCCTAAGCAGAGGGCCTGAAGGGTGTGGTTGTCAGTTACACTTGGGAAAATTTATAGGAGTGGGAAATTCTCAAATGAGATAACAGGGGACTCCAGGCAGAGGGCCAGGGTGAGCCACAAGCAGCACCACAGAGCCAGGGTCAGGGAGCTGGAGAGTCAGGATGAAGATCATGGGTAAAATATAATTCTGGGCATTCTGCTGAAATGGCAGACCTCTCTGTACAGTATAGATATGCAAATTCTAGCACCCAGAGTGTCTGACTTTGATGTGCTACCAAGCACCTTTGGCCTCCAGTGGGTGTTGAGTTGGAGAGATTCCAGACTCAGCAAAGATGTCTGTTAGCAGAGGAGCAGGATTAATGAAGGGATTTGTCCCTCTGTTACCTCAGTTTACTCAAGGAGAGGGTTTTGTTAATTGGCATGAAAATGTTGCATAACATTTTAGGAATTAAATCCTAGAATTTCCTTTAAAATAGTACATTTACAATAATTATCAAAGATTTTTTCTTTAAAAGTATTTTTTTAAAAAGTATTTTTTTTAAAAAAATACTTTAAAAGTATTTTTTTCAGATCTAGAGTTATTTTAACTTTATTTTGAAATAATTTCAAACTTGTAGAAGAGTTGCAAGAAGAGTATTAAAAAGCCCTCTTGAGGCCGGGCGCGGTAGCTCACGCCTGTAATCCCAGCACTCTGGGAGGCCGAGGCGGGTAGATCACGAGCTCAGATCGAGAGCATCCTGGTTAACACGGTGAAACCCCGTCTCTACTAAAAATACAAAAAATTAGCCGGGCGTGGTGGCGGGTGCCTGTAGTCCCAGCTACTCCAGGAGAATGGTGTGAACCCGGAACGCGGAACTTGCAGTGAGCCGAGATTGCGCCACTGCACTCCAGTCTGGGTGACAGAGCGAGACTCCATCTCAAAAAAAAAAAAAAAAAAAAAAAAGCCCTCTTGCATAGCACCTATGAATGCTTTGCCACATTTGCTTTATTTATCTCACTTTGTCTCTGTCTCTCTCTCCACACACACACGCACACGCACACGCGCACACACACGCACCATTTGAGAGTTAATGGTCAACATCACACCCCTTTACTCCTAATCATTTCAGCATATATTTCGTAAGAACAAGGACATTCTCTTATATAACCACATATACAGCCCATATTCAAAATTTGCCTATTATCCCAATAATATTTTTAAGAGCATATTTCCTCTTGGCCAAATAAGTCATGACTACATATTACATTTAGTTGTCATGTCTTTTAAATCTTTAATCTGGAATAATCTCGTAGCTCCATTTTCTTTCATGACATTGATATTTTTGAAGAGTATTTACCACTTGTTGTATAGACCAATCTTTATTTTGATTTGTATGATTCAATATTTTTTATCAATGACTTTATACTTTAATTTGAAAAACTTGGAAATAGGAAGAAAACATTCACCCTTGATCCTGCTGTACAAGGATACTTCTGACATTTAGGCATTAGGCATACTTTTAGGCATTTAGGCATACTTCCATTTTTCCTATGACTATATTTTTATACATATAATATGTATAAAAATTATAAGTGTATAAATGTATAAAGTACATAAAAATAATATGTATACATATTAATATGTATAAAAATATGAGATTATTCTGTATGTTCAATTTTTGTATCTGATTTTATGAGTATTTTTCCATCTCATTAAATGCTCTTTGAAAGCATATTTTCGTAGCTCCCTAATGTTCCTTATTACAGTTATACTATCATATATCTAAATATTCTCTTATTGTTGGACATTTAAATTGTTTCTATTTTTCTTATTACAAAAACACTGTGACTGCATGCAGTGGCTCGCCCGTATAATCCCTGATACTCAGGAGGCTGAGGTGAAAGGATCATTTGATGCTAGGGGTTTGAGATTAGCCTAGACAACACAGTGAGACTCCATTTCTATAAAAACAGAAAAGAGCAACACACACATACACACACACACCCACACACCCACACACCCACACACACCCTGTTAGAACGAATACCATCAATCTATAAACTGCATTTGATTCCTCTTTTTCTTTCTCTTTTCTTTTTTTTTTTGAGACGGAGTCTCACTCTGTTGCTCAGGCTGAAGTGTAATAGCGCGATCTTGGCTCACTGCAACCTCCACCTCCCAGGTTCTTGCGATTCTCCTGCCTCAGCCTCCTGAGTAGCTGAGATTACAGGCACACACCACCACACCTGTCTAATTTTTGAATTTTTAGTAGAAGCAGAGTTTTACCATGTTGGTCAGGCTGGTCTCGAACTCCTCACCTTGTGAACTGCCTGCCTCGGCCTCCCAAAGTGCTGGGATTACAGGCATAAGCCACTGCACCCAACCCCTGATTCCTCTTTTTCCTAAAATTACTTAAGCACATGTATATTAAACAAATGACTTTTCATGGTGGACTTACTCGTAAACCAGTAATTAAAGTCTTGATGTGTGCAGAAACACAAAACATTTCCCAGTCTGATTTTTGGGGCCTCTATCTCGTAAAAGTTTGCTTTCCCGTAGTGTATCATCTGCTCAGTGTGCTTACCACACCATCTGTGGTGACAATGTATTGTCATTCTCTCAGTCTGACTGCTGGGCGATCACAGGGAGCTGAGTGCTGCTGAGTTAAACAGATGTTCAACATGGCTGCATCTTCAAAGTCTTGTCCGGTTCCAGTCCTGACGAAACTTCTAGGGCTCTGGGAGAAAGAGAAAGTTTGTGGTTGAAGGAATATCCCATCGTTTCTTAGTGGAAACAGAAGCGCATGGATTCTGATTAGTTTCTGGTGTTCTCTTTGGAGATTTGTATCAGTGATGAAAAGAAGGAAAGGTTGGTTAAGTCTGTTGCCTCCTGAAGTGGTTCTTTTTTTTTTTTTTTTAAGGGCTGTTAATTCTCTATTTTAATTTTTAAAATTTAATAACATTGTGTTGTTTTCACTGTTCATTTTTTTTGGCCTGGATTGGTTTTTATTTATTTTTTTATTTTATTTTTTTTATTATACTTTAAGTTCTAGGGTACATGTGCACAACGTGCAGATTTGTTACATATGTATACATGTGCCATGTTTGTGTGCTGCACCCATTAACTCATCGTTTACATTAGGTATATCTCCTAATGCTATGCCTCCCCTCTCCCTGCTCCGCACAATAGGCCCCGGTGTGTGATGTTCCCCTTCCTGTGTCCAAGTGATCTCATTGTTCAGTTCCCACCTATGAGTGAGAACATGCGGTGTTTGATTTTCTGTTCTTGCGATAGTTTGCTGAGAATGATGGTTCTTTTTATCAGAATAAAGACTAGGCATCATTTCCTGTATGAACTTTTTCCTGACACTCCTGTTCATCTTCCATGCTGGACCCAGCAGGGTTAATCACCTTCTCCTTTGAGTTACCCATATATGTTATATTTAGGTCTATTACAGCCTTTGCACTGTCTTACATCCAATTGTATACAAGTCTAGCTTCCCTGTGAGGCACTGGATTTTATATCCATTAGATCCGTTAGCCCTGCAATAAACCACCCCAAAACTTAGTGGCTTAGAACAATAGTCATTAATTTAGCTCATGATTCTGTGGAATCAGCAGTTTGGTCTGGGCTCAGTAGGGCTCAGCTGCTTTCTGATGGGACTCACTCATATGGTCGGCTGGGGGCTGGCTGATGGATGACTGGGATACCTCACTTATTCTCTTGTGGTTTCCCATCCTTCAACAGGCTAGTTCAGACTTGTTCACATGATGTCAACAGGGTTCCCAAAAGCATCAGCAGAGCATATCCTTTAATGTATAAGAACTTTCAAATTTCTGCTTCTGATATATTTGCTTCTGTCCCACTGTCCAGAACAAGTCACATGGCTAAGCCCAGAGTTATTGTGTGAGAGCACTACAAAAGGGTGTGGATACAGGGATGTGTGAACAAATGAGGCATTACTGCAATCAGTTCAGTACATGTTCCTTGATGTCAGGGTTACATCTCCACCATCTTTTCATCTCTAGATCCTATCATGTTGCTTGGCACAAGGTAGTTGCTTGGGGAATGGCGAATTCATCTATATAGTTATCTAGCCCATTTAGCATCCCCTGAAACTTGAGTAATCTCCAGGGCACAAGGAGGGCATCAGGCAATACTCTTGGATGCTGAGCTTTAAGGGAGGTTTTGCAGCTGGCTTTTAGTGAGGAAAGTCTATGGAGAGAAAATGGGTATGGTACTTGGTAAAAAAAAAAAAAAAATCAGGAGATTGTTTTATGGAATGCTAATAACACTTTTTATCTCCTAAGCAAAACATACATACTTAATGTTGTGCTTTTATTTTTCTTTCAAAGGATGTTCCTCATGTTAATTTAATCTGGTTTTATTTTGTGAATAAGTAGGGAGAGAGTACGTAGCCATGTTTGACCTGGCCCCACATTCTCAGAGTCAAGGCCTCTGAATCTTTTTTTGAAATTTTGAATAACCAGAAATAGAATCATCCTTAAACCTACGTGATGTGGGTTGCTTTCTTAGGCCTAAAATTTTAGAGGGCCTTGCTATTTTTTCTGGCTTTGCCTATCCCCATGTTGCTAGTATTGGGGGGGTCAGAGATGTGACAGGGGATATGCCCACCTAGAGCTTGAACCCTTCCACCTTCTAACCCATGTTGCAGGAAACTAGGACTGTAAAATTCTCTGCCTAAATGGGCTCAAGCTGCTTTCAGGACCTGCGTGGGCTCCTTTGCTTTTCTCCTAAAGGCAGACTCTACCAGTGTGTACCCTTTCTAGGCCCAAGGGGTAGCCAAGGGTAGCTGTTTGCACAGTGAGGGCTAGGGGGTGGATAGATCTTGGACTTTGGTTTGGGGTGCTTATAACCTTGCTTTGGAGACCCCTGAGGGTACAGGATGAAACTGAGAGTAGGATGAGACGTTGACAGGCCTTAGGCTAGGGACCACTTTGACCTGACTGCGAAGACTGGGGTTGGCCTGATCCGGGATCTCATAAAGCTGTTGACAGGAGTGGAATCTTCCATGGGAGCAATAGTCAGACTTGTCTCAACTTAAATTTGGGAATTTTGCTAAAATAAGTATGGCTTCTGAGATATAATGAGCTACACCTGAAATATTGGTTCTTGTAAATATATGGCAAAAGCGTGAGATTAGAATTTATCTTTTAGGAAACCTGTCAAATTGTTAAGTTCCTTTTCCTCTTTTGTTTGTGGTCTAAGTGATTTGTCTATACAGTCTCACAGATAGTAGATCCAGTCAGTACCAGGAACATGTGACTTTAGTGTTTGTCTATAAATCAGATGGCCACTTAATGGGTATATAATAGAGGGGATGGTAATAGAGATTCACAAAGAGGCATTTAAAATTGTTTTAAGAAGATTCAGAGAGGGAAAGTTTGAGGGCAAAGTGGACACAAAAAACAATTAGGGGGTACTGGTATCACTGTGGCTGGAACAAATTTTAGTGATGCTTTTCTGGTTCCCACTTCCCCAACCCATTTTTTTTTTTTTTTTTTAAAGAATCTATGGCCAGTCACTGCTTGCCTGAAAAATTGCCTTTGCCTTTGTTATTTACATTATGCTTTTAGGAATTTTAGAATGATATGAGAGTCTATAATAGAAGAGTAAGAATCAAAGCTTATTGTTTCCAGGCTATGGCTTGAATTTGAAATGAGAAAGGCAGAAGTACAAGTTTTAATCTTTCTAACCTGAAGATTAGGTTAAGAAGTCAGTAGTAGTGAACAAGTGTCTAGTAATTCCATTTACAAGGCATTTGATTAGTGACTACACTAAAAACATTACTTCAAATGCACACAGCTCTCTTAAAGCCAACTTTTTTTTTGTGAGTTGGCACAGAGTTGTCATCTTTTCTGGTTTAATGTTTTGAAAGAGTCATTATACAATTCCTTAGTAGAAAGATATTTCCCTTTGGTTATAGTAAAATTGTATTTTAATGTGATGTGATTTGATAATAATGTAAAGTTGTCAAATACGAGGGCAGGAGAAGGTAGATTTATCAGGTAATTGAATTACTAGAGATGCTATTGCTGTGAGAGAAAACCCAATTACCTGTGGGCTGTGGACAAAGAGCTTCCTATTTCCTGATGGGGATCTAAAATTGATTAGCTTCAGGCTAGTAGAAGTCTTCTGCTGTTATTAATAGAATCAAGGATTATAGAAATAGAAGAATCTTAGAAATCATCTAATCTAGTACCCTCACTTTAAAAGTAAGGATATTGAGGTGAAAGTTCCCATGTCCAAGGCCACACTGCAGTCAGTGATTGGGGCCAGAACCCAACACTGTTCTCCTGAACTAGGGACTGTTACTTCGAAATACAGATAGTATCTGTTCTTGGTCCATAGAGTATATATTTTGGGGGCAGGATTTTTCTTAAAAAATGTCTTTTGTGTACTATTTAAAGGATTTTCCATAGTTTTCATGGATGCATGAACTATAAAGCCAAATTCTTGGCCTGCTTGTAAGTTCTTTGGTTTGACTTCATTATTGCCAGGGTATTTCAGGGTAGCAAAATAACTCCATTCTTTATGGATCTTTTTCTGATGATTTATGGGAAACTTAAGATAAACCTTTAATTAATTAATTAATTTTTTGTTTACTTTGTTGACTGGATAAAATTCTTACACGTGGTTCAAAAAAATCTCTGCTGTATTTTAACATTTCTTTTATAATCTCTAAACACTTTTGTGTAACTTAAATATATGTCAATGTATATGCATACCTGTAGATTTGAGAAAATCTGGGGATTTATTTAATTCATTATTAGTTTATTGTAATCAAGTTGGTAAATTATTTTAAGGCATAATCTAATTTTTCTTTCCACCGTCTTTTTTTTCCTCAATAGAGATGAATGGGACCTTCAGGATATATGTAAAACAATCCGTATAGGTGAAAATCTAATTGATTTTTGAAAGTCAAAAAGGATTTTGATTCTATTATGTTCTCTGAAACCTGTCTTGTATTTGAATATCCATATGGTCAAACAGTTCTTGGTTATATCCTACTGAAGCTTTCTTCTTCCTTTTTTTTTTCTTAGTCCTTCTTTTTTCTTCTTCTTATTCTCTTATAGTTAGAAATCAGCATGTTTTGACAATTATATAATAAGAATCTAGGAGTCAAGTAATAGATATTTTTCTTTGTCGTTAGAAAAATCATTTGCTTGTAGAGTGTGAAAAAAGGGTAATGTTATATTTGCAGTAGAATCTCAAGGCTATACAGATCTCAAGCCAGATCTCAAGGCTATACAGTTAAAGGATAGTGGAGCTGGGAATAAAGCCAAGGTCAAATGAAATTCATTCTCACTTAGAGTAAGGGGGGAATAATGTCATTTCCCCAGAGAACATACTCTGTAGCTATTAGAAACATTTAAGAGAATTTTAAATATGGATTATAAAACTGGCATAGATTAAAAAATAATAGCATTTTAATGTTAACTGGGAATCTAATTCTGCAGTGTAGAGGAAAGGATGCAGAAATAGGTCTCAATCTCCATTTGCTTGGCCTCCTGACCTCGAGTAAATAATTTAACTGTTTTCAGCCTTGGGATGATAATACCTGTTTTTCTATACTTCTAAGGTTATTATGAGGATCAAATATGATAATACAACAGTGCTGTATGGATGTGTTAGCATTAAGCCAGAGCATCTGATGCATTCTTGTTTTGTCTTCCCAGCAGCGGTGTCATCTCTTTGAAGGTGGACAAAGCAGTGGGGAGAATTGCAATTCTGCATCTTGTAATAACTAACAAAGATATCTCGGTCATAAGGTCTTAAATGAATTCTGGGAAGAGGTGACCATATTACAGTTTATAATATAAAAACAAGGCAGCATTGGGTATCATTTTTTTAAAGTAGTTTTTAAGAAACTTAGAAACAAAGTAGATATTTTAGAAGGGATTGTGACTCATAAGGATGGTACATAATAAGAAAATGCAATTCCAATGGTTTACTTATGAATGATTTTTTGGTTTCTTTTTGAGACAGGGTGTTTCTCTTTCTCACTGAGGCTGGATTACAGTGGTGCAATCACGGCACACTGTTAGCCTCAATCTGCCTGGCTCAAGTGATCCTCTCACCTCAGTCTCCTTAGTAGCTGGGGCCACAGGCATGCACCCCCACGCCTGGCCAATTTTTTTTGTTTTTGTAGAGACAGGGTCTTGCTATGTTGCCTGGGCTGGTCTGCAACTCCTAGTCTCAAGCAGTCCTCCCACCTTGGCCTCCCAAAGTTCTAGGATTACATGTGTGAGCCACCGTGCTTGGCCATGAATTTGAATAGGAGAGAGAGGTGTATGGACAAGGTGATTTATTACAAACAAAGCAAAACAACCGCAAAAATCCATCCACTGTATTTATATAGACAATTCTCTAGCCATAAAGTATGTGAATAGTATTTTAAAAATCAAGGTAAGGGCATATACTAAGGAAAAATACAAAAGTGGCTTTTAATTAAAAAGGAGCTGGTAACTTTCCAGTAGTAGAATTGGCTTTAATAAACTATGCATTAACAGAACATACTTCAAAGTTAAAAGAATGTCTACTAGCTACTCCCTCACTCTATGACAGAAAGAATTTGCTTGAAGGTTTAGGTATGATAGCGTCAGAGAGGCTAAAACTGAGAATTGGACAAAGTTTTTGAAAAGGTTAAGGTAAAAACAAAACCAAAAATGGGTTAAAGACAGGAGAAAGAATTTTTTAAAAAGTTTATCTAGAAGTCAGAAGAGAGAAAGCCATTGATTAGGGAAGATGGAAAAGCCTCTTTAAAGTTATTCTTTACTGGAAATATATTAGCAGAGACTGACTGAACAGTCATCTGGGATAACTGTAGAAGGTGAAAGTTGGGCTTTAAGTGTCTTTATTTCACCCATTAATATATAATACATTTAGTATAGCTGACATGCTTATATGGACATCTAGGTGTGTTGTAGCTGTCCTGATTTGAGTTTAAGCTTCATTTTGTGTTGTTCTTACCAAGATTTACCAGCCATATTTTACAGATTTGTAGTGACATCAACTGCTGAGAACTAGGATAAGAGGAAAATTCAAAGAGAAAAGCTACAAGTATATCCACCTTTACTCTCCAAACCATTTCTAATTATTTAGAGTATGATGAATGAATCAAACAATGATCTTGGGTATAGTTCTTCAGATATATGTTCTCATACAGTGTGGGATCTACCAATTAGAATGCTAATTGGGTGCTAAAAATAATATTCATAGTAAATCTGCTTTCTGGTTTTATTTTAGACTTGGCTTTTTAAAGTTTTCTCCATCCTTGTTTGGAAGTACTCATTCTGTGAATTTATATAGAAGTAGCATTTCTGGCCAAGTAGAAAAAACAACTAGTTGGTTCATTTTCCTAGAAAACTACCAGATGCTTTCCTAGAGATAAAGCATATTTGAGTTTATTTAAAATTGAGTTGGTGACTTCCTTGTGTAAAATTGACTTTAAAATATGCATTTAACAAACCATATTTCAAAGTTCTAACTAGCTACTTATTCCTTGACTCACTGAATGAAAAAGTATTCACATAAAGTTTTAGGTGTCAGTTGAATTAACTTATAACCAACTTCCACTGCAAAAAGATATCATTAAGTTGTTTTTTTGTTGATACTGTTCCTGAAAAATGTATTCGAGAATTATAAAGGTGGCATAGTTCATGTTAGAATACTACTAATAATAACCTTCAATTCTGTGTGTATGGGGGGAGGGAAATATGTATACATCTATTTAGGAGGATTATTTTTGTGATGATTACTAGAGATGAATCATAGCAGCAAAAAAACAAAAACCAAAACAACAACAACAACAACAAACAGTTACGCATCCTGAATGGAAGGTAAAAATAACACTGGACATGGTTTCTTGAACTCCTGGCCTCAAGTAATCCTCCCACCTTTACCTCCCAAAGCACTGGGATTATAGATGTGAGCCACTGGCACCCAACTGGGACATAGTTTCTAAAAGTCACTCCACATGGCTATTGAAAAGTCTTGTCTTAAAAATAGTTGGTTTCTGAAAATCTTCCCGTATAATTGACTTCATATTGTTTTGCAACTAAATTGTGCTGGAAGGGCCCATAGCCTACCCAAGAGAGGAAGAGCATCGAAGTGAAAAGGCTGCAATGACCAACATAGTCTCCTATGTAAGGAAGGTGAAGGAGGCAGGTGATACAAATTATGGCATTAGAGATGGGGCTGCAGGTATAGATTTGGCAGCCGTCATATACAGTAAACATCACAGCTCTTTCCAAATTATTTTTTTAAATGAACATTTTCTTTAAGAAGAGTTTTAGATTAATAGAAAAACTTACATGGGCAAGTGCTTAAAGAAAAACAGAAAAACTGGCTGGGCGCGGTGGCTCAAGCCTGTAATCCCAGCACTTTGGGAGGCTGAGACGGTCGGATTCACAAGGTCAGGAGATCGAGACCATCCTGGCTAACCCGGTGAAACCCCATCTCTACTAAAAAAAAACCAAAAAACTAGCCGGGCGAGGTGGCGGGCGCCTGTAGTCCCAGCTACTTGGGAGGCTGAGGCAGGAGAATGGCGTAAACCCGGGAGGCGGAGCTCACAGTGAGCTGAGATCCGGCCACTGTGCTCCAGCCTGGGCGACCCAGCGAGACTCCGTCTCAAAAAAAAAAAAAAAAAAAAGAAAAATTACTTACAGAGTCTCTATACATGCCACACCTGTTTTTGCATTTACTAATATCTTACATTAGTATGGTATGTTTGTTGCAATTAATGAACCACTACTGTCACAATATTATTAATTAAAATCCATATTTTATTCAGATTTTTGAGGTTTTTAGCCTACTGGCCTTTTTCTATCCAGGATCATATCCAGGATACCACATTACATTTCATCATCATGTCTCTAGGTTCTTCTTAGATGTGACAATTTCTCAGACTTTATTTCTTATGACCTTGACAGTTTTGAGGAGTACTTGTTAGGTATTTTACAAAATACCTCTTAATTGAGATTTCTCTGACGTTTTTCTCATGGAGTTATGTGTTTTTGGGAGAAAGATCACAGAGGGAAATTACCATCATATCACATCATATCAAAGGTGCATACTGTTAGTGACTTATCACTGTTGATGTCCATCGTCACCTGGCTCTGGTCATGGTTGTCAGGCTTTCTCTTTCTATCCTGTATTCTTTGTAAAGAAGTCACTATGCATAACCCACACTTATGGAGTGGGGAGTTGTGCTCCATCTCCAGAGAGTGTATTGTATTATCTACATAAATTATTTGGAACTCATCTGCATGGGAGGTTTCTCTATTATTCTCCACTTATTTACTTATTCAATAATTTATATCAGTATGGGCTCATGAATAGTTTAAACTTTAGGTTATAATTCAATGCTATAATTTTTGCTCAAACTGTTTCCATGGGAGCTCTTTCAGTGGGTTCTTATGTCCTTTTGACATATTCCCATCATTGTGTGTGTGTGTGTGTGTGGTGTGTGTGTGTGTGTGTGTGTGTGTGTTTTGAGTACTTCCTAATTCTGTCACTATAAGATGCTCCTGGATCATCATCTATATATCCTCCCCTAGTTCTGTAATTGACTATTTTTCCAAGGAGCCCTGGTTCTTTTGTTTGGAAATGGTGTTAGAAACCAAAATCTAGGCACTAGGTGTACTCATTGTTATTGGAGTATAGCTGCTTTTAGGCTCTCACAGCTGACAGAGCAAGGGAATGTATATATGTATACCAACCTGTGTATATACACATATCTATAAATATTTCTGTATGTAATCATCTGTATCTATGTTAAGCTAAATATGAGTTTACATTGATATCTCCAATTCTAATTCATCATTGCATGGATAATTCTAGCCTCCTCCTCTTGCTTACCTATAACTTCCCATTCTAACAGAAACTTGGTTGCCATCCATCCACTTAATTGTTCATTTAAGTATACATGATAACAGTATCAGAATTGTTAACTGATACCCGCAGGGGCAAGAGCTTTATCAACTAGAGCAGCAGTTTCCAACCTTTTTGGCACCAGGGGCTGGTTTTGTGGAAGACAATTTTTCCATGGCTGGCTGTGGTAGGGAGTGTTTTGGGATGAAACTGCCCGTGTGTCACTTGACCTAAGGTGCATGCAACCTACATCCCTTGCATAGGCAGTTCATAATAGGGTTTACACTGCTGTGAGAATCTAATGCCACCACTGATTTGACAGGAAGCAGGGCTCAGGTGGTAATGCTCTCGCCCATGGTTCGCCTCCTGCCATGCAGCCCAGTTCCTAACAGGCCACGGGTAGGTACTGGTCTGTGGCGCAAGAGCTGGGGACCTTTGAACTAGAGAACAGTGGTTATGTGTGGTTCCTTTTCCCTTTAGTCTTGCAGACTCCGCTCATTTCCAAAGTTATTTAGGTCAACTCCCCTCTCCCCTTACCCCTTCAGTGAGGTTGTTTCACACATTTGTAATAGAGTTAGATTGTTTGTTTTGTCACATTCTGCATTCTATTCTGGGGTCCTTTGATGTTCTTCATTATTTTTGTTTAAATTGCATACATTAGGATTTACTTTTTGTGCTGTAAAGTTTTATGGGTTTTGACAATGCCTTGGGCCATGTATTTGCTAATACATACTAAGATAGTTTGAGCTATTTAATTGTATATTATTATATTGTATTATTTTATGTTACTTACCAGTACAATGCATTGTCAAAACCCATAAAGTAGGGTTTTGAAATAGTCCAAACTATTTTCTTTTTTTTTTTTTTAAATTTATTTATTATTATTATACTTTAAGTTGTAGGGTACATGTGCATAACGTGCAGGTTTGTTACATATGTATACTTGTGCCATATTGGTGTGCTGCACCCATCAACTCGTCATTTACATCAGGTATAACTCCCAATGCAATCCTTCCCCCCTCCCCCCTCCCCATGATAGGCCCCAGTGTATGATGTTCCCCTTCCTGAGTCCAGGTGATCTCATTGTTCAGTTCCCACCTATGAGTGAGAACATGCGGTGTTTGGTTTTCTGTTCTTGTGATAGTTTGCTAAGAATGATGGTTTCCAGCTGCATCCATGTCCCTACAAAGGACGCAAACTCATCCTTTTTGATGGCTGCATAGTATTCCATGGTGTATATGTGCCACATTTTCTTAATCCAATCTGTCACTGATGGACATTTGGGTTGATTCCAAGTCTTTGCTATTGTGAATAGTGCTGCAATAAACATACGTGTGCATGTGTCTTTATAGCAGCATAATTTATAATCCTTTGGGTATATACCCAGTAATGGGATGGCTGGGTCATATGGTACATCTAGTTCTAGATCCTTGAGGAATCGCCATACTGATTTCCATAATGGTTGAACTAGTTTACAATCCCACCAACAGTGTAAAAGCGTTCCTATTTCTCCACATCCTCTCCAGCACCTGTTGTTTCCTGACTTTTTAATGATCGCCAGTCTAACTGGTGTGAGATGGTATCTCATTGTGGTTTTGATTTGCATTTC
The DNA here is from genome assembly GCF_049350105.2 of Macaca mulatta. NCBI lineage: Eukaryota > Metazoa > Chordata > Mammalia > Primates > Cercopithecidae > Macaca > Macaca mulatta. The sequence continues at coordinate 29,397,516 of NC_133406.1, forward strand.
TCTGATGGCCAGTGATGATGAGCATTTTTTCATGTGTCTGTTGGCTGTATGAATGTCTTCTTTTGAGAAATGTCTGTTCATATCCTTTGCCCACTTTTTGATGGGGTTGTTTGTTTTTTTCTTGTAAATTTGTTTGAGTTCTTTGTAGGTTCTGGATATTAGCCCTTTGTCAGATGAGTAGATTGCAAAAATTTTCTCCCATTCTGTAGGTTGCCTGTTCACTCTGATGGTAGTTTCTTTTGCTGTGCAGAAGCTCTTTAGTTTAATGAGATCCCATTTGTCAATTTTGGCTTTTGCTGCCGTTGCTTTTGGTGTTTTAGACATGAAGTCTTTGCCCATGCCTATGTCCTGAATGGTACTACCTAGGTTTTCCTCTAGGATTTTTATGGTATTAGGTCTAACATTTAAGTCTCTAATCCATCTTGAATTAATTTTCATATAAGGGTAAGGAAAGGATCCAGTTTCAGCTTTCTACTTATGGCTAGCCAATTTTCCCAGCACCATTTATTAAATAGGGAATCCTTTCCCCATTTCTTGTTTCTCTCAGGTTTGTCAAAGATCAGATGGCTGTAGATGTGTGGTATTATTTCTGAGGACTCTGTTCTGTTCCATTGGTCTATATCTCTGTTTTGGTACCAGTACCATGCTGTTTTGGTTACTGTAGCCTTGTAGTATAGTTTGAAGTCAGGTGCCTCCAGCTTTGTTCTTTTGACTTAGGATTGTCTTGGAGATACGGGCTCTTTTTTGGTTCCATATGAACTTTAAAGCAGTTTTTTCCAATTCTGTGAAGAAAGTCATTGGTTGCTTGATGGGGATGGCATTGAATCTATAAATTACCTTGGGCAGTATGGCCATTTTCACGATATTGATTCTTCCTATCCATGAGCATGGTATGTTCTTCCATTTGTTTGTGTCCTCTTTTATTTCACTGAGCAGTGGTTTGTAGTTCTCCTTGAAGAGGTCCTTTACATCCCTTGTAAGTTGGATTCCTAGGTATTTTATTCTCTTTGAAGCAATTGTGAATGGAAGTTCATTCCTGATTTGGCTCTCTGTTTGTCTGTTACTGGTGTATAAGAATGCTTGTGATTTTTGCACATTAATTTTGTATCCTGAGACTTTGCTGAAGTTGCTTATCAGCTTAAGGAGATTTTGGGCTGAGACAATGGGGTTTTCTAAATATACAATCATGTCATCTGCAAACAGGGACAATTTGACTTCTTCTTTTCCTAACTGAATACCCTTGATTTCTTTCTCTTGCCTAATTGCCCTAGCTAGAACTTCCAACACTATGTTGAATAGGAGTGGTGAGAGAGGGCATCCCTGTCTTGTGCCAGTTTTCAAAGGGAATTTTTCCAGTTTTTGCCCATTCAGTATGATATTGGCTGTGGGTTTGTCATAAATAGCTCTTATGATTTTGAGGTACGTTCCATCAATACCGAATTTATTGAGCGTTTTTAGCATGAAGGGCTGTTGAATTTTGTCAAAAGCCTTTTCTGCATCAATTGAGATAATCATGTGGTTCTTGTCTTTGGTTCTGTTTATATGCTGGATTATGTTTATTGATTTGCGACTGTTGAACCAGCCTTGCATCCCAGGGATGAAGCCCACTTGATCATGGTGGATAAGCTTTTTGATGTGTTGCTGAATCCGGTTGGCCAGTATTTTATTGAGGATTTTTGCATCGATGTTCATCAGGGATATTGGTCTAAAATTCTCTTTTTTTGTTGTGTCTCTGCCAGGCTTTGGTATCAGGATGATGTTGGCCTCATAAAATGAGTTAGGGAGGATTCCCTCTTTTTCTATTGATTGGAATAGTTTCAGAAAGAATGGTACCAACTCCTCCTTGTACCTCTGGTAGAATTCAGCTGTGAATCCATCTGGTCCTGGACTTTTTTTGGTTGGTAGGCTGTTAATTATTGCCTCAATTTCAGAGCCTGCTATTGGTCTATTCAGGGATTCAACTTCTTCCTGGTTTAGTCTTGGAAGAGTGTAAGGGTCCAGGAAATTATCCATTTCTTCTAGATTTTCCAGTTTATTTGCGTAGAGGTGTTTATAGTATTCTCTGATGGTAGTTTGTATTTCTGTGGGGTCGGTGGTGATATCCCCTTTATCATTTTTAATTGCGTCGATTTGATTCTTCTCTCTTTTCTTCTTTATTAGTCTTGCTAGTGGTCTGTCAATTTTGTTGATCTTTTCAAAAAACCAACTCCTGGATTCATTGATTTTTTGGAGAGTTTTTTGTGTCTCTATCTCCTTCAGTTCTGCTCTGATCTTAGTTATTTCTTGCCTTCTGCTAGCTTTCGAATGTGTTTGCTCTTGCTTCTCTAGTTCTTTTAATTGCGATGTTAGAGTGTCAATTTTTGATCTTTCCTGCTTTCTCTTGCGGGCATTTAGTGCTATAAATTTCCCTCTACACACTGCTTTAAATGTGTCCCAGAGATTCTGGTATGTTGTATCTTTGTTCTCATTGGTGTCAAAGAACATCTTTATTTCTGCCTTCATTTCGTTATGTACCCAGTAGTCATTCAGGAGCAGGTTGTTCAGTTTCCATGTAGTTGAGCGGTTTTGATTGAGTTTCTTAGTCCTGAGTTGTAGTTTGATTGCACTGTGGTCTGAGAGACAGTTTGTTATAATTTCTGTTCTTGTACATTTGCTGAGGAGTGCTTTACTTCCAATTACGTGGTCGATTTTGGAGTAAGTACGATGTGGTGCTGAGAAGAATGTATATTCTGTTGATTTGGGGTGGAGAGTTCTATAGATGTCTATTAGGTCTGCTTGCTGCAGAGATGAGTTCAATTCCTGGATATCCTTGTTAACTTTCTGTCTCGTTGATCTGTCTAATGTTGACAGTGGAGTGTTGAAGTCTCCCATTATTATTGTATGGGAGTCTAAGTCTCTTTGTAAGTCTCTAAGGACTTGCTTTATGAATCTGGGTGCTCCTGTATTGGGTGCATATATATTTAGGATAGTTAGCTCTTCCAGTTGAATTGATCCCTTTACCATTATGTAATGGCCTTCTTTGTCTCTTTTGATCTTTGATGGTTTAAAGTCTGTTTTATCAGAAACTAGTATTGCAACCCCTGCTTTTTTTTGTTCTCCATTTGCTTGGTAAATCTTCCTCCATCCCTTTATTTTGAGCCTATGTATGTCTCTGCGTGTGAGATGGGTCTCCTGAATACAGCAGACTGATGGGTCTTGACTCTTTATCCAGTTTGCCAGTCTGTGTCTTTTACTTGGAGCATTTAGTCCATTTACATTTAAGGTTAAGATTGTTATGTGTGAACTTGATCCTGCCATTATGATATTAACTGGTTATTTTGCTCATTAGTTGATGCAGTTTCTTCCTAGCCTCGATGGTCTTTACATTTTGGCATGTTTTTGCAATGGCTGGTACCGGTTGTTCCTTTCCATGTTTAGTGCTTCCTTCAGGGTCTCTTGTAAGGCAGGCCTAGTGGTGACAAAATCTCTAAGCATTTGCTTATCTGTAAAGGATTTTATTTCTCCTTCACTTATGAAACTTAGTTTGGCTGGATATGAAATTCTGGGTTTAAAATTCTTTTCTTTAAGAATGTTGAATATTGGCCCCCACTCTCTTCTGGCTTGGAGAGTTTCTGCCGAGAGATCTGCTGTTAGTCTGATGGGCTTCCCTTTGTGGGTAACCCGACCTTTCTCTCTGGCTGCCCTTAAGATTTTTTCCTTCATTTCAACTTTGGTGAATCTGGCAATTATGTGTCTTGGAGTTGCTCTTCTCGAGGAGTATCTTTGTGGCGTTCTCTGTATTTCCTGGATTTGAATGTTGGCCTGCCCTACTAGGTTGGGGAAGTTCTCCTGGATGATATCCTGAAGAGTGTTTTCCAACTTGGTTCCATTTTCCCACTCACTTTCAGGCACCCCAATCAGATGTAGATTTGGTCTTTTTACATAATCCCATACTTCTTGCAGGCTTTGTTCATTTCTTTTTGTTCTTTTTTCTTTTGGTTTCTCTTCTCGCTTCATTTCATTCATTTGATCCTCAATCGCAGATACTCTTTCTTCCAGTTGATCGAGTCGGTTACTGAAGCTTGTGCATTTGTCACGTATTTCTCGTGTCATGGTTTTCATCTCTTTCATTTCGTTTAGGACCTTCTCTGCATTAATTACTCTAGCCATCAATTCTTCCACTTTTGTTTCAAGATTTTTAGTTTCTTTACGCTGGGTACGTAATTCCTCCTTTAGCTCTGAGAAATTTGATGGACTGAAGCCTTCTTCTCTCATCTCGTCAAAGTCATTCTCCATCCAGCTTTGATCCGTTGCTGGCGATGAGCTGCGCTCCTTTGCCGGGGGAGATGCGCTCTTATTTTTGGAATTTCCAGCTTTTCTGCCCTGCTTTTTCCCCATCTTTGTGGTTTTATCTGCCTCTGGTCTTTGATGATGGTGATGTACTGATGGGGTTTTGGTGTAGGTGTCCTTCCTGTTTGATAGTTTTCCTTCTAACAGTCAGGACCCTCAGCTGTAGGTCTGTTGGAGATTGCTTGAGGTCCACTCCAGACCCTGTTTGCCTGGGTATCAGCAGCAGAGGCTGCAGAAGATAGAATATTTCTGAACAGCGAGTGTACCTGTCTGATTCTTGCTTTGGAAGCTTCCTCTCAGGGGTGTACTCCTCTCTGTGAGGTGTGGGGTGTCAGACTGCCCCTAGTGGGGGATGTCTCCCAGTTAGGCTACTCAGGGGTCAGGGACCCACTTGAGCAGGGAGTCTGTCCCTTCTCAGATCTCAACCTCCGTGTTGGGAGATCCACTGCTCTCTTCAAAGCTGTCAGACAGAGTCGTTTGCGTCTGCAGAGGTTTCGGCCATGTTTGTTATTGCCCTGTCCCCAGAGGTGGAGTCTACAGAGACAGGCAGGTTTCCTTGAGCTGCTGTGAGCTCCACCCAGTTCGAGCTTCCCAGCAGCTTTGTTTACCTACTTAAGCCTCAGCAATGGCGGGCGCCCCTCCCCCAGCCTCGCTGCTGCCTTGCCGGTAGATCGCAGACTGCTGCGCTAGCAATGAGGGAGGCTCCGTGGGTGTGGGACCCTCCCGGCCAGGTGTGGGATATGATCTCCTGGTGTGCCTGTTTGCTTAAAGCACAGTATTGGTGTGGGAGTTACCCGATTTTCCAGGTGTTGTGTGTCTCAGTTCCCCTGGCTAGGAAAAGGGACTCCCTTCCCCCTCGTGCTTCCCAGGTGAGGCAATGCCTCGCCCTGCTTCAGCTCTCGCTGGTCGGGCTGCAGCAGCTGACCAGCACCGATAGTCCGGCACTCCCCAGTGAGATGAACCCAGTACCTCAGTTGAAAATGCAGAAATCACCGGTCTTCTGTGTGGCTCTCGCTGGGAGTTGGAGACTGGAGCTGCTCCTATTCGGCCATCTTGCTCCGCCCAATCCTCATAATCTTAACTACGTAGTTATATACATATATATTTTCTCCTGCCTCAGCCTCCTGAGTAGTTGGGATTACAGGCACACACCGCCATGCCAAGCTAATTTTGAATTTTTAGTAGAGATGGGATTTCACCATGTTGGCCGGGATGGTCTCGATCTCCTGACCTCATGATCCACCCATATCGGCCTCCCAAAGTGCTGGGATTACAGGCATGAGCCACAGCGCCTGGCCTAATTTTTGTATTTTTAGTAGAGACGAGGTTTTACCATTTTGGCCAGGCTGGTTTGAACTCCTGATCTCAAGTGATCTGCCCACTTTGGCCTCCCAAAGTGCTGGGTTTACAGGCATGAGCCACCACATCTGGCCCCCACCTTTCCTCTCTGTGATTCCTCCCACTGTACTTGAGCAGGGAAAGTTGTGAAAAGAGAAAGAGTCAGGATCTTCTTTGCCACTGGAAAACCAGAAAGCTCTGGTCTTTCCTCAAAAGCTATATGCTTTATTTTTACTTATTTTATTTTATTTTATTTTTGATACAGAAGCTCTCTATATCGCCCAGGCTGGAATGCAGTGGCATGATCTTGGCTCACTGCAACCTCCACTTCCCAGGTTGATGCAGTTCTCCTGCCTCAGCCTTCTGAGTAGCTGGGATTACAGGTGTCCACCACCATGCCTGGCTAATTTGTTTGTATTGATTGACTGATTTTTATTATACTTTAAGTTCTAGGGTACACGTGCACAATGTGCAGGTTTGTTACATAGGTATACATGTGCCATGTTGGTTTGTTGCACCCATCAACTCGTCATTTACATTAGATATTTCTCCTAATGCTATCCCTCCCCCAGCCCTCCACCCCCGACAGGCCCTGGTGTGTGATGTTCCCCACCCTGTGTCCAAGAATTCTCATTGTTCATTTCCCACCTATGAATGAGAACATGCAGTGTTTGGTTTTCTGTCCTTGTGATAGTTTGCTGAGAATGATGGTTTCCGGCTTCATCTATGTCCCTGCAAAGGACATGAGCTCATCCTTTTTAATGGCTGTGTAATATTCCATGATGTATATGTGCCACATTTTCTTAATCCAGTCTATCACTGATGGACATTTGGGTTGGTTCCAAGTCTTTGCTATTGTGAATAGTGCTGTAATAAATGTACCTGTGCATGTATCCTTATAGTAGCATGATTTATAATCCTTTAGGTATATACCCAGTAATGGGATCGCTGGGTGAAATGGTATTTGTAGTTCTAGATCCTTGAGGAATCACCACACTGTCTTCCACAATGGTTGAACTAATTTACACTCCCACCAACACTGTAAAAGCGTTCCTATTTCTCCACATTCTCTCCGGCATCTGTTGTTTCCTGATTTTTAAATGATCACCATTCTAACTGGTATGAGATGGTATCTCATTGTGGTTTTGATTTGCATTTCTCTGATGATCAGTGATGATGAGCATTTTTTCATGTGTCTGTTGGCTGCATAAATGTCTTCTTTTGAGAAGTGTCTGTTCATATCCTTTGCCCACTTTTTGATGGGGTTGTTTTATTTTTTTCTTATACATTTGTTTAAGTTCTTTGTAGATTCTGGATATTAGCCCTTTGTCAGCTGGGTAGATTGCAAAAATTTTCTCCCATTCTGTAGGTTGCCTGTTCACTCTGATGGTAGTTTCTTTTACCATGCAGAAGCTCTTTAGTTTAATAAGATCCCATTTGTCTATTTTGGCTTTTGTTGCCATTGCTTTTGGTGTTTTAGTCATGAAGTCCTTGCCCATGCCTATGTCCTGAATGGTATTGCCTAGGTTTTCTTCCAGGGCTTTTAATGGTTTTAGGTCTAACATTTAAGTCTCTAATTCATATTGAGTTGATTTTCGTATAAGGTGTAAGGAAGGGATCCAGTTTCAGCTTTCTACATATGGCTAGTCAGTTTTCCCAGCACCATTTATTAAACAGGGAATCCTTTCCCCATTTCTTGTTTTTGTCAGGTTTGTCAAAGATCACATGGTTATAGATGGGCGGTGTTATTTCTGAGGCCTCTGTTCTGTTCCATTGGTCTATATCTCTGTTTTGGTACCAGTATTATGCTGTTTTGGTGACTGTAGCCTTGTAGTATAGTTTGAAATCAGGTAGTGTGATGCCTCCAACTTTGTTCTTTTTGCTTAGGATTTTCTTGGCAATGTGGGCTCCTTTCTGGTTCCATATGAATTTTAAAGTAGATTTTTCCAGTTCTGTGAAGAAAGTCATTGGTAGCTTGATGGGGATGGCATTGAATCTATAAATTACCTTGGGCAGTTATGGCCATTTTCATGATATTGATTCCTCCTATCCATGAGCATGGAATATTCTTCCATTTGTTTGGGTACTGTTTTATTTCATTGAGCAGTGGTTTGTAGTTCTCCTTGAAGAGGTCTTTCACATCCCTTGTAAGTTGTATTCCTAGGTATTTTATTCTCTCTGTAGCAATTGTGAATGGGAGTTCACTCATGATTTGGCTCTCTGTCTGTCTATTATTGGTGTATAGGAATGCTTGTGATTTTTGCACATTGATTTTGTATATTTTGTATCCTGAGACTGCTGAAGTTGCTTATCAGCTTAAGGAGATTTTAGGCTGAGATGATGGGATTTTCTAAATATACAATCATGCCATCTGTAAACAGGGACAATCTGACTTCCTCTTTTCCTAATTGAATACCCTTTATTTCTTTCTCTTGCCTGATTGCCCTGGACAGAACTTCCAACACTTACATAGTTATATTTTTATATAGTTAGTAAACACTCTGACAAAAGCCTGCAATTTTTTTCTGATAAAATAGTCATGTTAAATGGTTATATTCCTTCAACATCTCTAAATATGTACATTTTCAATGAAGAGTAGATACTAATTCAAATATGTCCTACCCAGTGTGAGGATTTTAGGCAGGGTTATCAATGAATTAAAAACTTGTAGGCAGTGTGGGGAAATTTTGCTTTCAAAAGGGAAAAATTTGCTCCCTTAATTGTCCGTTACATACTACTGCTTCTCTCATTTCATTTTCTGAAACCACTTAGGTCTTTTGGACCATCTTAAAGCGATCCTGAGCCACATCTACATGAAACAGGGTTGTATTTCTTCGTTCAACACATATTTTTTTTTAGCATCTTCTTCATGTGTTAGGGGCAGAATTCCAAATTGTAGATCAGCCACCTTCTGGGTAGCTAAAATGCACTTGGAACCAGTGGCTTCCAGACTACTGAATTTCATGGATCAGTTTTAAAAAAAATGGCAATTACTGTAGAGTTGCCACCTTTTTATTTTTGTTAAATCAGGTCATAGTAAATGAACACCAAACAAAGTTTTCACTAGGTTGGATTTGTTTTGCTCCTTCCAAATGTCTAATTTAAAATTTATACTATGTACTTTTTTCTAATTAGAATATTTTACATATTTTTCCCTAATTCATTTTTATTTGAAGTGCATTATTCTTAAACACTTTAGCTATTATCCTCTACTCCACAAATGTCAAGGATAGACCTTTAATGAGTAGAACAGATGTCAGGGATTTGACAGTAGTGAATAATCATGTCTATCTCTTGTCAATCTTTTGATTTTAAGTGAGGGAAATGCTGTGGAGAATTGTTTCTTTTGTTGAAAACCTAGATTAGTACATGCTATGCCATAGTGAATGCTTAATGAATACATGCCAAATAAATAAAAAAACTTCCCAAATTCTCATTCATTGACATGAAGATATAAAATCTAGCATGTTAATAACACTGAACTTTCTTAAATAATTCTATAACAAGTTCTGTTCTTTTTGTTTCTTTCCGTGGCTTGTCTCTTCGCCTGGATTTTTCATACTGTGTTAACATTTGCTTGTGAAATCAATTAGACCAACTAGAAAAATACAGTTAAATGTTTAAATTACTTTTGATCAAATGGCTTTTGTTTGATAAATGCTATCAAAAAGAACTAATCAAGTTTCTAGGTTTGAGGTTTATTTTCTTTTGATTAATACTTGTATTTGTACAGAACCTTTTCTTTGGAGTTTATTACTATTGTCTATAACATTTCCAGGATTTAATTAGGAGAGGGATTTTCCTATTCAGGATATGTATAGGTCAGATTATGATGCTGTGGCGTGTAGACCATACCTTGGAATTGTGTTGTATTTGGCAAGAACTTCATTTACTTTTAACAATCTAGCATTTTCTACATTTTATGGATGGAAATAATAAAAATGTGATCTTTGCCGTAATTGGCCAGTGGTAAAATTTAACCTTGGTTTTCATTGTCTTAGACTTTTTCTTAATAAGAAATTTGTTTAAAATTAGTACATTTCTTATTAACCATTTTCATTTTGAATGTAATTTCACAAGTAAGCATTTTTACTGAACATCCGGGATGCCCCCCTGCTGACCTAATGATTCTACAAGTCCTATCCCATCTGTAAGAATCAACAAGACTGATACAATAACATTGATTTTAGATCTTCAAGATACAAATACAAGTGAATATATTTATGAAGATTTAGAGATTTATAAAATTTAATCAAGAGATTATTTCATTTTTAAAACCTGTTTTTTCTTCTTATTAAAGAAATACATGTTCATTAAAGGATATTTTAAAAACAGATAAAACTAAAAGAAAAGAAAAATCACCTATAATCCAGTTACTTGGAAATTAGCCACTTTTAACATTTGGCATAGATTTATCTTATGCTATATTGTATTATACTGTTATATGATTTAAAAGTGTGCATGCATATACATATATATAGATAGAAATCATATTCTACATTTGGGCTCGTTAGCTTTCTTTTTCATTTAATACTAGAGAGTGAATTTTTTTTTCATGTTTACTATTCTGTTACCTCATTCTTAGTGGTTACTTAGTCTACAGTGGGTGAAAATCCTCTCTTTTTGGATGTTTATATTATTTCTGATAACAATTTCATTTTAACTGTCGTTAGTTCGACAGGAGGTTATGCATTTTGCTTTTTACAAGAAAGGGACGATGAGTAGTATTTGAAGCTAACGTGAGTTTGTAGGGCAGTCGTGCCCTCCGGATATTGGGAGCCATTGCTCTGGGGCATTGCTCCTCTTAGCCCCTCCAGACGCTTGCCTAGCTCGGCTGAGGCAGGCTGAGGCCTGTTTGCTGTTAGCCCAGCTGCAAGAGCAGTGGCCTCAGTGGCGTCAGCAGGAACAGAGCAGGCTTCATCTCTGCCCTTTGTCTGGATTTGGTGCTGGTGTGTTTTCCCCGCTGCTGCCATGTGATGGCTCGTAAGCAGCGCTACACACTGGATCTGTAACTCCTTTTGAAAGCTCTATTGTGAGATGCTGCTGCGTTTCAGTGGAGGGGAGATTTTTGCTAGCGTGCCGCTTTTGGTTTCTTTCAAATGTGACTGTGCCTTCCTCTAAAGAATCCTAGGTAAGGAAAGCACTAGTTTTGAGGCGACTAAAAATGAATTAAATTATCCTTTCCTCCATGCTTCCTATGGAGGAACAGTAGTAAAATAGGAAAGTAAGTACTCAGGTTTCCTTGCCTACTTTGCATTATAGTAAATCACCATGGTAGAGGTGGGAAATGAGAGAGTGAGGGTGGGAAATCGGGAAGATTTCCTAAATGAAATAATATTTGAATGAGGGGATAAAGAATAGTAATGGGTGGCAGGAAACACAGAAATGTGGATAATGGAAGTTACTCAGGGATTGTTTGTGAACTCATCCATAAAACATTAGTTGAGGGCCTATGCTGTACCAGGAGTTATACTAGACTTTGTATACCCAAGAATGAATTAAACATGGTTCCTGCTTTTTTACGGGTTGACAATCTGGTTGGGAAGATGGAAAATAGACAAAACATATATAGTGCGTTCTATAGTAAAGGTTTCTACAAATAACATGGAAGTTCGTAGTACAGACTAGGCAGGTTAAGAAAAGTCTTTTCGTAGGGGTTGATACCTGAGATGAGACTTGAAGGACAAGTGGGCAAGGGAGAAGGTACACCAGATAGAAGAAACTGCATGGGGAAAGGCAAGGATGCAAGAAGGAAGCTGGAATATCCAGGCACTGCAAGGAGTTCAGTGTACAGCAAGAGAGAATGTCCAGTGGGGGAGGGTTGCAAGAAGTAATTTATGAGGGCTTGAGTTAAGACAGTAAAGGAGGCAGAGAAAAATCAAGGATGACTCCCAGATTTTTACTTGGTTGGTAGTGCTATTCACACTGTGTTTTCCTTGCAGAAAAATAAACAAGGAGGGGCGGATTCAAAGAGGACAATAGCGTGTTTAAATTAGGACATGATGTGTTTGGGGTGCTTGTGATATATTGACATAACAAGTAGAAATCTGGAGCTCAGAAGAGAGATTGGGGCTGCAGATTCACGGCTGGTAGCCATTAGCAGGGGGTGGATGAAACCACCGAGGGGGAGCACATGGAGAGTGAAAAGATGACTGGAAAAAAAAACCCCAAGAAGGGGCGGACAATGAAAGACACTGAGAAGGAGGCAAGGAGTTGGAGGAAAAGCACAGGAGAAGAGAGGAAAGGAGACAGAGGTCAGCAGTATCAAGTGTTTCTGAAAGAAGAAATCAGATAAATTTTCACCACTTTTAGGAATGAGGCCATTGGTGATCTTGGTGAGGGCGGCTTCCAGTGTCAAGTAGGAAACTGACCTGAATTTCAGCAGGGCAGCAGTCAGGGTGGTGTGGTTTAAGAATTTTCCTTTAAGAATCTTGTCTGTGGAGGAAGGAGTGAGGGATGATGGCAGATCTGGGACTGTATGAAACAAGATGGAGAGAGATGATGGTTTGCTTGTCTTTTTCACCAAGGTTAAAAAGCTGGAACATTTTTATATTAATGCCGATAAAATATGCATATTCTTGATACTTTGAAATGTATGAAGTTCAGCACCTAGGAAAGATGACACTCCTGTAGTCAGTCATATCCTACCTGGCCAGAATTGAGAAATCCAAAAATTTATTGTTCTGTAATTGTGACAGAATATAAATCATGTACGATGCCTTATAAAGCATTTTCACACTCTTGATTTTTCCATATAATCCTGAGAGAAGACAGCACGGAGATACAAGAGGTGAATGAAATAGGCCCTGAGCAGCTGAGGTGGTGGAGCAAAGTTGATATTCAGGGCAAAGTTCCTCTGGATTACTCACCAGTGAACAATTCAGGCGCTTGCACAGAGCCCACTCACCTCCACACAACTCTCACCAGCCAGCTTGTCTGACATCTACACCCATTACAGGGGAGGAGCAAGGAGGAGCCGCGCGGGTCAGGGCAGGCACGCTGATGCCTGGGAGAAGTGGTACCCAATATGCTGATAACAAAGGAGGGACAGACATGTCAGAAAATGCCTCCAAAAGGAATAATAATGCCAATAAAAGCTCACCAATTTGTGCAGGGTTACCAGACTCCTCTGTAATATCAACTGAAGGCATCCCTGTTTTAGCATAGTAACAATAATTGGTATTTCAAATGAATGCTCCATCAAGAAATGCTTAAATACTCGGTATACTATGTTTTAAGAATGTGAACAAGAAAATGCCAACCGCATTTTATAGTTTGACATTAAAATGAAACTTTGGCAATTCAAGTGCTAGCTAGGACCTTTCCTAAAGGGTCTCACTCCGTTACTATTTGTAGGCCATCCAAGACTTAGTGCTTCTTACATCAATTGATGAGAGATAGAGCTGTGATGTGTAGAAGGTATAGAAAACCTGGTTATAGGTGAAAGGAATGCCCAGGAAGCTATATCAGTTCAAGTTTACATTTCCATAGCACATTTTAAAAAATAATCATTTTCAATCTGTATTGCCCTGTGAAATCATAAAAAGGTTAATAAATAGAATTTTTCAAGAATAAATAACCCCATTCTATTCTGAAACCTGGAAAACACATTAACTTTATTAGCTTTCAAGTAGCAAATATTCCTCTTTTAATTCTAAACTATAGTGTTGCCCTTTTAATACATTTAATTGAAAGAGTAACCTATGGTAGAAATTATTAAAAATCAATAATAAAAGGTCCATTAAATTTCTTTAACCAGTTACAAGAAATAAGTATTTTAATTGTTCTTTGAGAACTGCCAATGAACAAAATCAGACTTTTGTAAATTGAAAGTAAAAATGCTCATGATTGAATTGTGGTAGCCCTGTTGATATTCAGGAAGGATAAGCCTTGAAACCTCCTGAGATCCAAAGTTTCTGACGTGAGAAATGTCTTTGTCTTTTATAAGCAAGAGTCTGAAATCTGGACAATGGCTTAAAATCAAAATAGTGATCTGGAATGTTGTTGACTCTACAGAAATGTGTTGAGAAGTGATAATCTTTGCTAAAAGGAGGGAGTATTTTTTTAATTGATCAAAGGCTTAAATCTTTATTATTATTTTACTAACTGTTGGTTCAGTCAGTGTTTGCTGCTGTTTTTTACATTGAAATTTACATGTGGGAGATTTGATAAGCCTGAGACAAAGTCACTATGTCAGAAGCAACATACTTTAGTGATTGACTTATCTGTTGGTGATGACAGGTTGTGACATGTTGTTAGGTGTTTATCAAGGATTGGAAATTCCAATTTGCCATGTAAAAGTACAGTTACTGGTTAAAAACTACTTGTGTTCTTCTGTGCTATGAGTGAAAAATTTCTACAGCATCTATGTTTAAAAATGCTTATTAAAGGGTTGAACTGTCATGCCTGTAATCCCAGCACTTTGGAAGGCTCAGGCAGGAAGATCACTTTAGTCCATGAGTTCAAGACCAGCCTGGGCAGCATAGTGGGACCTCGTTTCTACAAAAAATAAACAAATTATCCAGGCATGGTGGTGGACTGCCAAATAGTCCCAGCTGTTAGGGAGGATGAGGTGGGAGGATTGCTTGAGCGCAGGAGGTCAAGGCTGAGGTGAGCTGAGATCATGCCACTATACTTGATCCTGGGTGACAGAGCGAGACCCTGTCTCAATAAATAAATAAATAAATAAATAAATAAATAAATAAAAATAAAGAGTTTAATTAGGGGTGAAAATGAGGTAGGAGCATAAGGAAAAATTATAATTGAGAGAAATAAGATAAAAGTATCATTCTTAAAAAATGTATGTGTGCCGGGCGCGGTGGCTCAAGCCTGTAATCCCAGCACTTTCGGAGGGCAAGACGGGTGGATCACAAGGTCAGGAGATCGAGACCATCCTGGCTAACACAGTGAAACCCCGTCTCTACTAAAAAATACAAAAAACTAGCTGGGCGAGGTGGCGGGCGCCTGTAATCCCAGCTACTCAGAGGCTGAGGCAGGAGAATGGCGTAAACCTGGGAGGCGGAGCTTGCAGTGAGCTGAGATCTGGCCACTGCACTCCAGCCTGGGCGACAGAGCGAGACTCCGTCTCAAAAAAAAAAAAAAAAAAAAAAAAGTATGTGTATAGTTTGCTGTCATAGACTAGACAGTGGCAAATACTGTAACTTCATCATAGATCTTTCCTTTGTACTTGGATACCATTTTGAATTTTATTTTTCTGTGTGTATTTTTTTCCACTTAAATTTATGCTCCAAGATAGAAGTTAACAGTAATACCACCTTACTTTCTTTTTCCACATTACAATTTTTAGAGATATTTCCCAAGGACTGTCTTATTTATTAATATGCGATTCAAGTACACTGGGGAAGGTAAATATACTATTGTTATTTTACAAATGAAAGTACAGGTAAAAGAGAGTTCAGTAACTTGTTTAAGGCCCTGTAGCTAGCGTCAAGACTAAACTCTTTCTTACGTGTACTTCATTGTCTTTTAATCATAGCACATTATTAATGTGGAAATTGGTTAAGATATTTTTGTTGGAAGTTTAATTGAACTTTGAACTTGAAAATTTATCTTGTAGACATTTTACTCCTGAAAAAGAGGGCTTAAGTAACCTAAACTGAAAAGACATAAGGGCTAGAAATTTTACATAGACCTTGAACATTTTAAAATTTTGCTTAAATACTGCTTAAAATGTTCTGTTATAGCCAAGATAATCACAGAGCTAGAATCCATTCTCTACTAGACATGGGCACTACATTCATTGTAACCAACTAGTGTTTAGTAGAAATATAATTGGGAAAGAAAGAAGACTTAAGTTACTTATACATGTAACAAGGCAGCTTATTAAGAATTTACTAGGCTGGGCGCAGTGGCTCACAGCTGTAATCCCAGCACTTTGAGAGGCTGTGGTGGGTGGATCTCTTGAGCCCAGGAGTTCAAGACTATCCTGGGCAACATGGTGAAACCCCATCTCTACAAAAAATTAAAAACAAAACAGAGCTGGCATGGTGTTGTGTGCCTGTAGTCCCAGCTACTCGGGAGGCTGAGGTGGATCACCTGAGCCCAGGAGATAGAGGTTGCAGTGAGCTGAGATTGTGTCACTGCATTCCAGCCTGGGTGGCAGAGTAAGACCCTGTCTCAAAAAAAAGATTAAAAAAAAAAATTACCATAGCTTGATGGGAACATGCAACTTTATTGTTTGTTCTACAGCATTAAGAGAAGCATACAATCCATCCTTGGGGATGGGAGATTGTCCACTGTGTTCCTAAATAATGAATCCTTCTTATTCCCAAGGAAGGTAAATAGGCTCTTGGATGGTCCTAGAATTCATGGCCCAGGCTTTTAGGATCATCCTGCACCTAAAGCCCTTGGGGGAAACAACCAAACCCTACTGCTGTTGAAAGATAATAGGAAAGACATGAGGGTTGTCTTTAGAAGATTGGCCAATTTCTCCCAGGAAAGAAAGACATTTCCCAGAGAGAGGAAGTCAAAGATGACCTGGTTTTTTTTTTTTTTTTTTTTTTTTTTGGTGGGTCGTTGAAGCTGGTGCTTTACTGAAGCAGTGTCTTGGAGGTCCTGAGGGTAGGTAGGGCTATGTGGGTGTTAGGGAGGACTGAGCACTGAGACCATGACTTTGATATCCATGGCGAAGGTCCTTATAGATAACTTGGTACAGAGGCTGGCATGGAGGGTAAGCAGTGGATGCTGCCGGTGGAAAGAAGAAACCTTCTACAGGACCATCGGATTTAGACAATGAATGTCTCCAGGGGGATTGCCCTGGGCAAGTGACTACAGGCCTTGCCTAATTTTCCTTCATTGTATTATCTTTGAGGCCCTTACACCACTCAGGGGGTGACAGGAGAGCTCTTAGGCATATCTGATATTTAGATTTATTACTGATGTGGCTGACTGTTAGCTTTGAAGTCTGAACTGATTTGAATTTGAAAAATGAAAACGTGGCATTTTTTGTTTCTTGAGTCTTATGGAGCAGTTCATAGCTTTATGTGCATACATTCATTCATACACACATGTATATCTTACTGTATACTGCATACTTCTCTTTAATACCTCTGTGGTCTTTACATATCCACCCTGAAATGTCATCACCCTCATCTGACAACCTAGAAAATGCTAACTCATCACTGAAAATTCATGTCAAATATCAGTCTTCCTTTTTGAGTATGCAGGGAGTAAGGAGTCTAAAAATAATTCTCGGCTTCTTAATTTGTGATATAGAGATATTGCCTGCCTTGCTTAAATCACAGCTGGTTATGAGGATTGAATGAAATGACTTACCTTAAAGAGACAGAAAGTAGCTAAGGGTGGGAGAGTCCGAGTCGCAAAAGCATGGTGTGGAGAAATTTGATATGCATGGGGAGAGAACCTGAGGGAGACCTGTCTCAAGGTAGCTGAGGATTTTTCTTTTTTGGTATATGTGGTGGGGAGGAAAATAGCTAAAAAATATTTACTTCATGTGAGACTAGATTTAGGGGAAAATATTAAAACTCAGGAAGAGGACTTTTAACATAATAAGGTAGTTAAAAGGAGACAACTTCTCAATAGATGAGGGAGGTATTTTGAATAGATTTCTGGAAATGGTACACAAAATTAATTTTATTGAAGAGTGAAAGAGCTGGACAGACAGGAAAATCATCATGGAGACTAGTAGATTGTGAGGGCGAAAACTATGAATAGGCTTAAAAGTATTGTCTCAAGACAAAAAAAATGGGCTATTTTGGAAGTAAAGAGTTTTTCATTCCAGGAGGTGGCCCTCTACTGATGTAAGCAGACTGTGATTTAGTATGTGAAGGATGGATGTACCAGACTCATTTCCCAGAGAGGAGGCTGTTACTAGATTGTTTAGCCTCTTCACATGCTTGTAATATGGTTGCTTTCAAAGGTTTGCTGAAGAAATGAATGAAATAACTTGTCAAGTATTAGTAAGATATTTCTAGCTATAGTTCTGTTGCATTGTGTTTTTTTTTTTTGCGACAGGGTCTCCTGTCACCCAGGCTGGAGTGCAGTGGTGTGAACATGGCTCACTGCGACCTCAAATTCCTGGGCTCAAGCAATTCTCCCATGTCAGCCTCCCATATAGTTGGTACCAAAGCCACATGCCACCACACCTAGCTAATTTTTAAATTTTTGTACAGATGGAGTCTTACCATCTTGCCCAGGCTAGTCTTGAACTCCTGGACCCAAGAGATCCTCCTATCTCAGCCTCTTAAACTCCTGAGATTACAGGTGTGAGCTACTATGTATGCCCTGCCAACAAAACTTTTTTTTTTTTTTGCCTGACCCCCAGCAACAAAACTTTTGATTTCTTCCTTATAATAGTTTCCTTTCAAATAACTTGGACAAGAAATGTTTGCACGGAATGTGTTTTAACTTGAAAAGTATGAAATAATCTTGAGTCTACTATTTTTGTTTTTTAATGAAAATCATTAATCATTTACATTTTTTACAGATACCCAATTTATTTGGGAAGCTATATGTTATTTTCATAAAAATTCTTAACTTACAGAATGTCCACTACTTAGAATTTCCTGGTTTTTTTTTGTATTTTAAATATGATGTTATTATATTTAAATATGATGTTAGATGTTAGAGACATCTAACAAATAATCATCATGAAGGAAAAGAGGTTACTTTTATTGCAGTCCTGCTATGTGCTTTATACATGTTATTTAGTCCTTTCAAAAACTTTTCAAGTAAGTGATACTATTTTTATTTCGTAGATGTGGATCATGAGATTTAGAGAGAGGATGTAAAATATAGCCAAGATAATACAGTCTCAGTGAGAGGTGAAGCTGAGATTTGAACCCGAGTCTTTCTAGAAACAAAATTTGTCTGATTCTCATCACATTTCATTGCAGGGAAAAAATAATTCCATCCTGGCTCTATTTGTATTTATAGCCAGAAACGGACCTCTCACTGTCTCCACTGCTACCATTCTGGTCTAGGTTTCCCTGATGTTTTGCCTCTATTACTGTAACATCTCCTAATTGTTTTCCCTGCTTCTCTCTTTGATCCCTGCAGTTGATTTTTAATAGCTAATGCAATCCTTTAAAAACGTAAGTCAGGCTGGGCACGGTGGCTCACTCCTGTAATCCTAGCACTCTGGGAGGCTGAGGCGGGCAGATCACCTGAGGTTGTGAGTTCAAGATCAGCCTGACCAACATGGAGAAACCCCATCTCTACTAAAAATACAAAATTAGTCGGGCAAGGTGGTGCATGCCTGTAATTCCAGGTACTCAGGAGGCTGAGGCAGGAGAATTGCTTGAACTCGGGAGGTGGAGGTTGTGGTGAGCCACGATTGTGCCATTGCACTCCAACCTGGGCAACAAAAGCGAGACTCCATCTCTCTCTCTCACACCCACACACACACACACGCAAAAGAAAAAAGAAAAAAAAGTAAATCAGGTCATGTTATTCCTCTGTTCAAAATTCTTCCATCACTCCCCATTTCACATGGAGAAAATACAGAGTTCCTACAATGACTGAGGTGATCTGGTGTCCCTTTCTTTCTCTCTGACCTAATCTCTGACTTCTTCCCCTTGCTCATTCCTCTCTAGCTTGCCAAGCACATGTCTGCATGGCTAATTCACTTACCCCTTCAAGTCATTACTAAACTCTCACTTTCACAATGAGGCTTACTTTGATCCACTGTTTAAAACTGCAACCCCAGTGGGACTTAAGATGGAATAATTTGGGATTTTCAGGACTTTGATTACATGCTTTAGATATCTAAAATTCTCTGCTATGTTCATTGAGAACTACTTTTTTTTTCATTTTGAAATACAGAATAGGAATATATCTAAAACACCAAAAACATATATTTATAAGTAGAATAGTAAAGACACACATAGTATTTTCTAATCATTGACTGTATCTCATTGCAAGAAATACATTTTATTGTGACCTCGTGTATCTATATAAAATGGAAATAAAAGTTTTACAAAATACTTAGCATTTCTGTGTGTTATACTCATATATTTTCCATTGAATTCCATTCCTTTCTTTTCCATTATGAAAATATGTTGGTCAAGTTCTACAAAATTTATTTCACAACTCATTTATTGGTTACAACCTATAGTTTAAAAATATTGGGCTATTCTTCAAATCCCATTAATTCAGGAGATAAGATATGAATTTTTTGCATTAACTTCTTGAAAACGTACACTGCAGAGGGTGATGATTGAAAAGTCACTCATACTTCTGAGTTATTGGCATGTAGCTATTAGTGCATTTTGCATATTCATGCTCAGATTAACAAAAGTAGTATAGATTATGTTGCATAAATATGTAATTAAATAATTATAAGTGTTTATATTTTGTTAATATTATTTGCTAATGGTAGAACTCTTACATTAGAAGTGTTTTTTTTCCATCTAGTGGATCAGGAGATTTCTATCGTTTTTCCCCCCCCCAATATCCAAATTTCAGTATTTTAATTTTTGGCTGGTGCTTATTTTCCCATCTTTATTGATATTAGATACAATGAAGAAAAATATTCAATAATAAAATTTATGCTTCATTGTTTTAAAGTATCACAATAATAATTAACATATAACCCTACATAGCTTATTGTACATTTGTTTATTGGTATCTTAATTTCTTAGCACTGAAAACATGGATACCTCTATAATATTCTCTAATATAGTGTAGTCTCTAAATTTGAAATTTCCTAATATAATCTTTCTTAAATGTAGGAGATATATATTCCGAGCTTATCTTTTACCATTGTCCTCTTACATGTAATGCTACAGACATATTAAATTGGCTTGTCCCTCCCTCCTTGCCTACTTCCCTTCCTTCTATCTTTCCTTCCTCCTGCCTTTCTGCCTCCTTCCTTTCCTTCCTCCCTCCCTTTTTTCCTTCCCTTTAACTAATATTTTTGAACACCTGCTATGTGCCATGTGTAGTAGTGGGAAGAAAATAAATGACATAGTCTTTGCTGTCACTGAACTCAAACTGAATACTAACAGTCCCATTTATGAAAGTGAAAACAGAAAGCTTTAAGATTATTTAGAAAGACAGAGGTGGTAGCTGGGCATTATGGCTCATGCCTGTAATCTCAGCACTTTGGGAGGCCGAGGTGGGTGGATCACTTGTGGTCAGGAGTTCAAGACCAGCCTGGCCAAAATAGTGTCTCTACTAAAACTACAAAAATTAGCCGGGTATGGTGGTGCACGCCTGTAATCCCAGCTACTTGGGAGGCTAAGGTGGGAGAATTGCTTGAGTCCTAGAGGCAGAGGTTGCAGTGGGCCGAATCGAGATTGTGCCACTGCACTCTAGCCTGGGCAACAGAGTGAGACTCTGTCTTTAAAAAAAAAAAAAAAAAAAAAAAAGTCAGAGGTGGAATCAGATTCTGTGATGAATTAGAAGAGGCATCAGAAGATACTCTTGAGTCTTCCTATTTTAAAGATGTAGAAACTGAGTCTCATAGATCAGATGATGTGGTGAGGTTACAGCTGAAACCCAAGCTGGTTTCTTGACTGGTGTTCTTTCCTTACCACCTCTTCTCTCTTGACTATCATATTGCCTGCTCAGATCCCGTGTTGTCATATATTTTTGTATGTGGTTTGTGCTGTCAAAGACCTCTTTTCAAAATGCACACACTCAACCATAGACTTCTACCATTATTGGTTTTGTTCCTTGAAATTAGAATTGGAACAATTAGAGATGCGTCAGTGGAAAGGCAATGAAAGAGGGCCATTAAGTGCTAATAAATGCCTCTCCTCATGGGAACGGAGATCTTTTCTTTTCTATGTATTTGAGCTCTTTTCACTGGTGCTTTTAAGTGGTTAGAAATAACACTTGCCACACGCTCGCGGAATACTCTGGATGCCAGGGGGTTCATTTTATTCTGTATTTGAATTGAGCACACTGCAGTTGGAATGTGTGTTGACTCTTGTTGATTTACACATTCATTCCATGTTTTGCATTAACCTTTTCTCATGGAAGACAGAATAGTGAGAGCTCTTAGAGAATGAGGTCTTTAGGTAGCTGATGACTTTAAAAGGTTAAAGTTATAAGTGTTTACGTTGATATATTTTCCTTTTCATAACACCCTAAAATCTAGATAGAGTAGTCTTCCCTTATCTGAAGTTTTATACTCTGCTGTTTCAGTTACCTATGGTCAGTTGTGTTCTGAAAAGACTAAATGGAAAATTCCAGAAATACACAATTTATACTTTAAATTGCGTGTTATTCTGAGTAGTTAGTTAAATCTCTCCTCATTCTGCTTTGTCCCACATGGGATGTAAATTATCTCTTTGCCTAACATATCCACGTGGTATATACTATCTACCTGTTAGTATTATAGAGTCAGTGACTATCTGTGGTTTCAGGCACCCACTGGGAGTCTTGGGACATGTCTCCTTTAGGTAAGGGGGAGCTACTGAACAGTGTGACAAATTGGATGTAGCCTACCCTCAAGCTACATGCTTACCTGTGACTAGCAAGAGATAATCACCACTTGTTGATATGGTGATATATTAGCTTCAGAAATGAATTTAGGTAAATAATAAATGAATCCAGAATAACTTACCAATACTAAAAATGATGACAATGATAGTAATGATGATGATAAGGATAATAGCAGCTAATATATTTGACTACTTACTATGGGCCTGTAAGACTATGCCTTATAGAAATTAGCAAGGTGGTCCTGTCCTAAGAGAGCTTACATAGGAGAGGATTTGACTTGGACTCCTGGTACTTTTGGAATAAACAGTAGGGGTATCTAAATATGCTGGCATATCAGGAAATGCTTCCCACAGGAGGCTGTGTCAACATGTCTTTAAGAGTGAGTTGGGTAAAGAATAAAAAATACAAAAATTAGCTGGGCGTGGTGCCACGTGCCTGTAATCCCAGCTATTCAGGAGGCTGAGGCAGGAGAATCGCTTGAACGGGGGAGGTGGAGGTTGCAGTGAGCTGGAGCGCCACTGCACTCCAGCCTGGGCAACAAGAGCAAAACTCTGTCTCAAAAAAAAAAAAAAAGATGTTAGGGGGAAAATGAGGTATTTAATTGGAAGCCAAAAAAGTGTAGGTTGGTTTCACCACTAAAACAGAATGGAGCACCACCATGGTCACATCCTGTTTATTTTAAAAGAATGGAATCTGATTTTCCAATTAACCAGGAAGGATTTAAGTGGATTCTTGGATCCAGCTTTTCTCTCACTCTCTGGAAGCCACATCCATGATTCCTCCATGCAAATTTTTTATTCCCAGAACAGCTGGCTCCGAAGTGATTCCACACTAATTTCACACTTCTGTGTTGACTCCTCAAAAAGTAAAATATTGAGATTCTTAAAGATGTCAGTAAAAAATAAGTAAAAGCATTGTGTTTCCTGCAATTGAATTTGTAGGTGTGTTTTTCAAATAAAATTATGATGGTGTTGAGTACTTCATATTATAGAGTAGCTGACAGCATCAAAATATGATTATTTGCAAATCTGTAAGTACTAATATTCTTAATATATGGCAATAATTTAGAGAAAAAAGTAAACTGCAGTAGAAAATTTCCAATTAAATCTGTGGATTTTGGTAAAATTACTTCCTCTAGCGATTAAAATGGCATTGTAATGGTTGGCAAAGTTCCCGGATTTGGACATGAAAGTACAGAGCTATTTTAATAGCACTATTGTGTTCAGGGTGTGGAATTGGATTCTTGACCTCAGTGCTTCTTGGAGCAGGGGGTGGGCAGTATTAGTGTGATTTGTCTGTCTTTCTCTTCCTATCTCCTTTCTTTTCCCTCTTTCCCTGTTTCCCTTTCCTTCTGTTTCTTTTTTTGTTGGATCAGTATATTGAAATATTGTGAGATAGTACTCCTATAGGAATTATTATGGTGCACAGATTTTTTTTTTTTTAAGACGGTCTCATTCTGTCACCCAGGCTGAAGTGCAGTGGCATGAACATGGCTCACAGCAACCTCGACCTCCTGGGTTCAAGCAATCCTCCTGCCTCAGGCTCCTGAGTAGCTGGGACTACAGGCTGAAGCCACCAAGCCCAGCTAATTTTTAAATTTTTTGTAGAGAGGGGTCTCGCCATGTTGCTCAGGCTGGTCTGGAACTCCTGGGCTCAAGTGATCCTCCTGCCTTGGCCTCCCAAATTGTTGGGATTACAGACGTAAGCCACTGTGCACGGCCAGAACATTATATTAAATACTTTGAAAATCAAGCTTTAAAAGAGATTTCTCTGTTTGTTTGTTTGTTTGTTTGTTTTTTTGAGATGGAGTTTTGCTCTTGTCGCCCAGGCTGGAGTGCAATGGCACAATCTCGGTTCACCGCAACCTCCACCTCCTGGGTTCAAGCGATTCTCCTACCTCAGCCTCCTGAGTAGCTGGGATTACAGGCGTCCGCCACCACCCCCGGCTAATTTTGTATTTTTGGTAGAGATGGGGTTTCTCCATGTTGGTCAGGCTTGTCTCAAACTCCCAACCTCAGGTGATCTGCCCACCTCGTCCTCCCAAAGTGCTGGGATTGCAGGCGTGAGCCACCGTGCCCGGCTGAGATTTCTCTGTTTTTAAGGAAAAAATTTTAAAAATGTATTGGTTCCGTATTTTTAAAAAATTTTATTTTCTTCAAATTCCATTCCATGTCATTAGACAGGGTCAATAATATTGGCTCACCTAGTATTCTGTAGTTTGTAATTTGGTGAATACGTTTGAGTCTTAAATGTTCATAATATCAATTTAAATGACCCCAGCAAATTATTGGTGAGTTGAGAGTCATCTTGCCTATTCTTTTGGTCCATATAATGCCTTGTAACTGTCTGCCAGTTGTAAATTAGATATAGGATTGTTTTCTCTCCATGTCATGACTGTATGGAGCAATGATGAATCTTCTTGAAAGGGTATGTAGAAAGTAAAAAATATTTAGTGCCTAGGCACTGAAGGAGGCTCTGAGGGAACACACAGGGGTGAGGGAGCAGACAATGTGTGTTGAGAGCTTAGGTAGAGACATGTGGGGTGGGGGGATCTCGAGAAGACTCCCAGAGAAGATGACATACAGCTGAGTGTTGAAGATTTAGGGGGATAGGGATGTGCCTAGACACCAAGTCTGAGAGCACAGATGCACACGGAGACTTCCACTTGAGGACAAGGCTTTATTTCTGCTTTGTTTACTATTATATCTCCAGTGTCTAAAGCTTCATTTAGCTTGTAGTAGACACATAATGCACATTTGTTGAAATAATAGGTTAAATTAATTGTAAGGGGTTCTATGCCTCTGAGTAGGGTTTCACTTGGGGAGTGGTCAGAAATAAAATATTTTGTAAGTGATAATAAGATTTGGATTTTATGCTAAAGATAATGGGGAGTCATTCAGAGATTTAAAGTCTGGTAATGATGTGATAGAACCGATGTCCCTGTTAAAGTTGGATAGGAGGGTGCTCCAATTAGATGCAGGGAAATTAGTCGTGAGAGTAGTGTAGCACTTTATATGAGAGTTGGTGGCAGCTAGAGTGGTGATCCAAATAGACAAGAGAGGGTGAATTTAAGAGATATTAAGATAGAATCAGGAGGACATGGTGACCAACTTGGAACATGAGGATAGAGGTAGATGGAGGATGGATGATTCCGAGGTGCTTGGCTTGGCTGACGTATATGGATGCTGATGATGTGGATTATGATTGGGAATGAAGGTGGAGAAACATTTGGATAGATTGTAATGAATTGAGTTGTAGAGATGTTTGCTTCCAGACACATAGTGGAGCTGTTTAAGAGGTTAATATGATTTTGAGTTCTAGTGTTTGGCTTACCTCTCTGGTAGTCCCTTTCTATTCTCTCAGTTCCACTTCTTTCAGGTACCCATTAAACGTTGGTATTTCCTGAGAGTCCATATTAATCACTTGTTTCCACTCCATTCCTATTCATCTGTTCTTTTGGCTTCAACTTTCTGCTCTGTTGCTGACTATCAAATTATTGTCTCCAGACAAGACTTTTGTCCTGAGTGCCAACTGTTCAGTCTAACTGTCTACATGTTGTTTCAATCTGGGTATTCCCCAGGCATGTAAAGATCAATGTGTACAAATAAGGACTGCTCATTTTCTTCCCCCATTTCTTTTACAATGTAGAGAAAAATGGTCAAGAGCACAAATGCTAGAGTTAGACTCTCTAGATTTGAGTCCCATATGTCACTTACTAGCTTTATGACCCTGTGCAAATTATCTGACTTTTGTGTGCTTCTGTTTTCTCATCTGTGAAGTAAGAATAACAATAGTACCTACCGCATAGGATATTATGAGATCAAACAAGTTAATGCATATAAAGCTATCAGATTGGTGCTGGCACATGGTAAGCACTATGTTAACCAGATCTTCCTTTATTTCTTGCCCTGGTTAGTGATACCATTGTTCAACCAGCTACCCAAACCAGAAATGTGACATTTATCCTAACTCTTCCATATCACTACATCAGAAGGAGATTCATCAGAAGGAGCGGCATCAGAAGGAGATTCCATATCAAAGCAATAATTAAATCCTGCCATTTGTCTTCTTTCCATCTCTACCATTACTGCCTTGGACTTGACCTTTATTATCTTCTTTCTGAATGACCTAGACTGGCTAGTGACTAGTGACTCATCATTCTGTCTTTGATCTTTCTCTTTTTCAATGTTCTCTATATATCCCCAGTGATTATTCTGAAATGCAAATGTGATCACTTAAAACTCTATAGTGCCTTCTTGTTCTCACAGAAAATAGACAAACACAAACTACCAGTAAAGACCTCTGAGGTCTGTTCTGGCTTCCTTCTCTAGACTCTTCTCTATCTCATTCTGATCCCTCTTTAATGTTTACAGTTCTGTGATGGTTTGTGCTACTCTGGTCTTCCATGTCTTCGTACATCTGGTTTTCTGTGGAAGGCCTCCTACCTCATATTTCTTCTCAGATATTGTTTCTGGCAGCTCCTCCAAGCAGGGTAGATATTCTTTGCTGTGTGTTGATACGGTATCTTGTGTGGAACTTAAGCATAGTACCTGTTATGCTTATTATAGTTATTTTTTATTTGCATATTGTCTTCCTCCAAGGCTGAGCTTCTTTATTTTTGAATACATTGGCTCCATGAATCAACTTCTAGGAAACTATGAGTTATGCCCCCATCTTCAGTTAAGGGCAGATGTTACACATTTATTTACTGTACAGATTATCTGGTTAACAATCATTTACATCTATATTGAAGAGACCATCTCTGTAGTTACTTTATTTGCTGCCAGGGGGGAATTTTTTGGAGTTTTGTTGATACAGCTAGTGTGCTGTCCTTTTTCAGGCTTCCAAAGGTCATTCTTTTCCTAGTGGAACAATAACTATATTTCCTGGTAACTCAGTTACTGGAAGAGCCAATAAGAAATGTCATCAAGGTGGTTCTTAAACCATAGTGTGGGAATTGTTCTCTAT
This sequence comes from Macaca mulatta, assembly GCF_049350105.2. Classification (NCBI taxonomy): domain Eukaryota; kingdom Metazoa; phylum Chordata; class Mammalia; order Primates; family Cercopithecidae; genus Macaca; species Macaca mulatta. The sequence continues at coordinate 29,424,582 of NC_133406.1, forward strand.
TTTTTGTCTAGGAGTCAGGAAGCTGTGAAAGAGCATTGACTTATTGCCTGAAGACCAGCTGTTAACACTGAAGATTAATGCTTTATTGAGATGGGTTGAGAGAAAAGAAAGGCATTTGATTTGTAGCTGGCATATGGCATCCAGAGGGAAGCACTTTCTCTGACTAAAAATCTGTACAGTTCAACCACAAATAAGGCATTTGGACAATATAACAGAATCAATTTAATAACAATGAGTTTTCAGGTTACTCTTTGAAGGTACATTTTGCAGGAAAAATGGCATACATATTTTATTTTTATATAGATTTATTAGAAAATAAATTAAAAGTATGTAGTCTAAATCCAAAGTAATACTAAAGGAATAGTCATTATTTTTCCAGCATTAATTTAAAAAATGTTTTCCCATAAAACATGCTTACAGGTTTTCCCATAAAATATGCTTATGGGAGAAAAATCTATTGCACAGAAAATGATACAATTCAGTTGGATGGTGGTGCTCAGTGGCTAATGAATTATTCAATATTGTTCATGTCAGTGCTTTGGCTCCCTGTTGCTGAAGGCAGGCATGAGGGCTTTCCCAACCCTTGTAAGTCATCAACACTAAGAGGATAGTTCAAGTGGGGTCTGTGGCTCCTATCTTCAAACTCCAGTAGCAAAATGTTAAAATATTGTATGTAGGTGCTTAGTTTTTCAAGGCAAATGAATACTATAGTATCAAGGAAAACACACTGTGGCTGTGTTATATCAAAAATAATAGTAACATTTTCCCGTGGTGCTTGGGTTTTAAAATTTTAAAATTGTTGGCGTATGTTGCATTTCATTTGATCCATACAACTTGGACCATAGTTAGCATTATCTCAGTTTAGTAGTAAAAGAAATGGGTTCTGAGAGAATTTTGCCCATTCAGTGGCAGAGCTAATATTCAAAGCAAGGTTCTGTGTTTCTCACTTGAGGACTCATCTCCTTAGTTCACACAGCAAGAGTGTGCTGGGCCATCAGAAGGAGATGTAGGATGGCCAGATTAGCTGCTCACTCTTCAGAAGAGAGAAGCTTTTCTTTAGCACTTTGTTGTACTTCAGAGATGCCTGTGAAGCGGGAGAGACTTCCAAATAGTAAAATTTGATTATCAAAATTTTTGGCTTTTTGTGAGAATGTATCTGTCAGAGGTAGGACTGGTGAGAGCCATGAAGGGAACTAGTAACTGTGAGTTAATAAGAAGGGGGTTGGATACCGGAATCTATTTATTACTCTTAATGAAAAGGTCTGTTTGCTTAATAAAAAAATGTAGAGAAAAATGTTAGATGTATCTGTGGATTTTTAGTCAACACACAATTATTTGCTATTTATAATGTTTGATATGTTCTATTTTGCTTTACCAGTGTTCACAGGGATTGTTACTAAATCTGCATATAAATTTATGGTCACAAGCATGAATTGAAACAGGTCTCAGCATGAAGGTATAGAGTGACTAAACCTTTTTTTGTTCTTTCTTCTCTCTGTCCTTTCTTCTCTGCCTTTTTTTCTTGAAGAAAATATTTTATTGACTTGTTAAATGGCGTTATTCAGGCCATTCATCATTTTTCCTTGGCATTTTATACATCCTGAAATTTCACTCATGGTCCTCATGGCTCAAACAGATGCCCTCCAGCTCCTTTTCTTTTTATATCCCAACTTAAATTTTTTTTAATTATTATTGTACTTTAAAGTTCTGGGATACATATGCAGAACGTGCAGGTTTGTTACATAGGTATACGTGTGCCATGGTGGTTTGCTGCACCCATCAACCTGTCATCTACTTTAGGTATTTCTCCTAATGCTGTCCCTCCCTTGACCCTCCACTGCCTGACAGGCCCTGGTGTGTGATATTCCCCTCCCTGTGTCCATGTGTTCTCACTGTTCAGCTCCCACTCATGAGTGAGAACATGCGGTGTTTGGTTTTCTGTTCTTGTGTTAGTTTGCTGAGAATGATGGTTTCCAGCTTTATTCATGTCCCTGCAAAGGACATAAACTCATCCTTCTTTATGGCTGGGTAGTATTCCATGGTGCCATCTAGCTCTTTACTCTGGAGTTTTGCTTTTTTCCCTCCCTCAATTCATTTTGATTCTCAAATTAACCTCTTCCTTTTTGGTTTAAAATAAAACAAACAAAACAAAGTAGATGCTTTGTTTATTTTGATTAAATTTTAAATGATTGTTGAAGCTATCTAAACTACCAGTTATTCTAATATAGCACATGAAGAATATTAAAAGTTATTTAGTTATATGTATTTAAATATATTCAAATCATCATTATAAGGAGACTATTGTTCTTTCTCTTTTCTGAACTCCAATGTAGTTTGTCTTCCCTTCTTTAATGGTTTTCATGAATATGTTTTGTTCCCATTAGGTTCCAAATTCCTGGTGTCTACCCAGCATGAGTCCATGCCCACAGCGTCTCCCTAGCACTTCTTAATTTCTCAGTGAATTTTTTTCATTGAATAAATAATGCTATTTCAGTGGCATTTTCAAAAGCACGTGCAAATCTGTAATTTCACTATTTTCTATTGTAGTCATATACACTGACATTCTAAATGAACTTTGGTCCTTGAAGTCAATGAGAAAAGTCATTAACTCAAGGTTGTTTAGTACTATTTCCTCTGTCAGAACATACAGTAGCACTTGCCAAATAAATTAGTTGTAGTGGGAGAAATTTGGCTTGATTCTATCTTTTTGACTCTCCATTCCAAACTATCAGTGCAGCTAAACGCTTGGGTTTTGGAGCATTCTCACTGTCCTTTGCCTATTTTATAAGCTGCTGTTCATTGAAATCCCATCTGTGTTGAAGCTCTGTTCTGCCAAATTTCCTACAAAACTCATAGTATGCCACGTGCCATTATTGCCCACTGAATTGTTGAGTAACATATCCTGACTTGAGGCCAGTGGTTTTCAAACCTTGGTGAGCATCAGAAACATCTGAGAGCTTGTTAAGAGTACAAATGCTGCATGCCTTCCCCTGAATATAATGAATCTGTAGCTTCAGGAGTAGTCCTGGGTGTCCGTGGTTATAACACTTTCTGGTGGGCCTGGAACCACATTTTGAGAAACACTGCCATTGAGTGAAAAGTTTATTTTGAGTGGAATTCTGTGATGATTCCTCTAAAAGTTGTGAGACATTCTAAATGTGTTTATGAACTGTGCTATAGATATGTTTATGAATTCTTTGACATTGCAGAATCAGCAATAATTTATGTGGCATTGCAGATGTAATGTTATGTAGTACTCTCTTTGCTGCAGTTTTATTGGCTTAGTGTTTAGTAATATGCCATTTGAAATATGAACTTGATCAAAACCTCCATTTATCAGGAATAAGAACAAATGGAATGAGAACAAACAAAACTCAAGTTGCAATGTTTGTTTTCTGCTGTTAATTTCTACAGACGAAATATCTGTTTCTGCTTGATCTCACGTTTTATGTGTCCTTTTTTTTAGACAAGAGTCTCACTCTGTTGCACAGGCTGGAGTGCAGTGGTGTGACCTTGGCTCACTGCAACTCCGCCTCCTAGGCTCAAGCGATCCTCCCACCTCAGCCTTCTGAGTAGCTGGGACTAGAGGCCCACACCACCATGTCTGGCTGGCTAATTTTTGTAGGTTGTTTTTTTTTTTTTTTTTTGGTAGAGCTGGGTTTTTGCTACATTGTCCAGGCTGGTCTCGAACTCCTGGGCTCAAGCGATTCAACAGCCTCGGCCTCCCAGAGCGCTGGAATTACAGGTGTAGACCACTGTGCCTGGCCTTGTTTCCTTTTATTGGAGAAAAATGTCAGTATATTTAGAGGATACAATCTAATGTGCCTTTAGTAATGGTCAGTATTTGACGGTGCTAATATTGATCTTGAGGCCAAAGAGTGTACTGGGTTTTTTTAATTATCAAAAAGAGTTTAAGAATTAATTTCAGTATCAAATATTTTCTTTAATGCTGATTCTCTGAAAATCAAAATTAATTGATAATACACAGGAACTAAGTGGAAACTTTTATAAATTTCAGCTAGATGAATGAATGGCATATTCCAATGAGGTCATTATGATAATATACATGGATTTCTATGCAATCAATATAAGGACCTCCTTCTTTTTTTTTAATTTTGAAAATGCTTCTTTTATTAAGATGGGCCTATCATTTTTTGGATAAGTGATACATTGAAAGGTTGGGAATTAGGAGAATTGCTGTGGAACTTGGTTTATGAATGTATAGGTGATCGGAATTCCTTCATGACTTAATCGATATTTCTTACTTTTTTTAGGGACTTTCTTCCTCGCGGGTCGGGCATTGTAACAAGACGACCTCTTGTGCTACAGCTTGTTACTTCTAAAGCAGGTAATGAATGAAGATGTCTACCACATGGATGGGCATATCCTGTGGCACCTTTTGCCTTCATAGGTGTGGGGTTGTACCAATAGAAACGTGTTTGTGGTCACCCCACTGTGAGCAGCTGCCCACATTTCTCTCCAGAATGCTGCCTTCTTCGTTGATCTTTTCATTCCTTTGATTACATTAAAGGGGATAGTTTCATGGATTTTTAAAAATACCTACTTAAAAAATTTTTTATTGCTCATTGTAATCCATCTATATAATTTTACAGTACAGCACAACCACTAATACTCTTTTGGTATGCTTTCTGTGTGTGTGTGTGTGTGCACGTGCACTTGGGGATTAACTTATAAAATTCAACAACCATATAATATCTGTATGGATGTGTATGTGCGTATCTATATTTACACCGTGCTATGCTTGTTCCTCTCTCTTGCACCATGATAATTTGATAGGTAAATGATGCTTGTTTTTATTTTCATTTTATTTTAGCAACTGGTGATGTTGAATTTTTTTTTTCAGGTTTCCTTGCCATTTGTATTTCTTCTCTTGTGAACTGGCCATTTTTCTTTTTCCCCATTTCTTTTTGGGGATTTTACTACTTTTCCTATCAATTTCTTTGAATGCTTAAGACTGAAGCACCTCATAAAAATCATCTATCATAAATTGTAAATATTTTTAATAGCTTGTTAAAGATACCGTTTACATACCATTTAACTTGACCAAATAGAAGTTAACAGTTCAATAGGTTTTAGTCTTTTCACAGGTATATGCAACCATCTCCACAATCAGCTTTAGGACTGTTTGATCACTCCCAAAAGAAAGCCTGCATGCTTCTGCTGTCACCCCTTTTCATAACACCTTTTCCTACCACTCCAGCATAGGCACTACTAACCTATGTTCTGTCTCTATGGATTTCCCTATTCTGGACATGTCATATGAATGGAATCATTTAATATGTGGTCTTTTGTAATAGGCTTTTCTTGCTTGGGATAATCTTCAAGGTTCATCCATGTCGTAGCATGTATTGGAACTTCATTTCTTTTTATGGCCTAACATATTTCATTGTCTGGATAGACCACATTTTGTTTGTCCATTTATTAACTGAGGAGCATTTGAGTTGTTTCCACCCTTTGGTTCTTATGAATAATGTTGTTATAAACATTCATGTACATGTTTCTGCGTGGACATGTGTTTTCATTTCTCTTAGAAATATACCTGAATATAATTACTGGGCCATGTAGTAACTCTATGTTTAATTGTTTAAGGAACTGACAGACTGTTTTCAAAGCAGCTGCCCCATTTTACATTCCTACCAGCAGTGTATGAGGGTTACAGTTTTTCTATATCCTTGCTAACCCTTGTGGGTAAGAAGTGATATCTCATTGTGGTTTTGACTTGCATTTTCCTAGTGACTAAGGATACTGAGCATCTTTTCATGTGCTTAATGATCATTTGTATATCTTATTTAGATAAATGTGTATTCATTACCTTTGCCCAGTTTTAAATTTGGTTATTTGCCTTTGTATTACTGAATTGTAACAGATATATATTAGATACAAGTCCAATATCAGGTATTTGATTTGCATTTTTTTTCTATTTTATAGGCCCTTTTCATTTTCTTGACAGTGTCCTTTGAAGCACAAGATTTTTTTATTTTGGTGAAGTCCAATTTATCTACTCATTCTTTCATTTCTCATTATTTTTGTATATATCTAAGAATCCTTTGCCAAAACCAAGGTTATAAAAGTTTATTCTATGTTTTCTTCTAGGAGGTTTATAGTTTTGATCTTACACTTAAGTCTTTGATCTATTTTTTAAAATTACTAATTTTTAAATTTGAAATTTCATTTTACATTTGGGGATAGGTGGAAGTTTGTTATATTGCATAATATGTAATGCTGAGGTTTGGGTTTCTAGTGAAACTCTCAACCAAATAGTAAACATAGTCCCCAATAGGTAGTATTTGAGCCTTCACTCCTCTTCCACTTTTCCCCTTTTTGGAGTTCTTTGCGTCTGTTTTTCCCATCTTTATATCCATGTTTACCCACTGTTTAGTTCACACTTATAAGTGTGAATGTGTGGTATTTTATTTCCTATTTCTGTTATTTCTCTTAGAATAATGACCTCCAGCTCAGTCCATGTTGCTGTGAAGGACATGATTTCTTTTTTTTTTCACTGTACCCTAATGATACTGTTATTTTGGTTTAGGGAATGCAATTTTTTTTTTTTTTTTATTATACTTTAAGTTCTAGGGTACATGTGCATAACGTGCAGGTTTGTTACATATGTATACTTGTGCCATGTTGGTGTGCTGCACCCATCAACTCGTCATTTACATCAGGTATAACTCCCAACGCAATCCTTCCCCCCTCCCCGCTCCCCATGATAGGCCCCGGTGTGTGATGTTCCCCTTCCCGAGTTCAAGTGATCTCATTGTTCAGTTCCCACCTATGAGTGAGAACATGCGGTGTTTGGTTTTCTGTTCTTGTGATAGTTTGCTGAGAATGATGGTTTCCAGCTGCATCCATGTCCCTACAAAGGACACAAACTCATCCTTTTTGATGGCTGCATAGTATTCCATGGTGTGTATGTGCCACATTTTCTTAATCCAGTCTGTCATTGATGGACATTTGGGTTGATTCCAAGTCTTTGCTATTGTGAATAGTGCTGCAATAAACATACGTGTGCATGTGTCTTTATAGCAGCATGATTTATAATCCTTTGGGTACATACTCAGTAATGGGATGGCTGGATCATATGGTACATCTAGTTCTAGATCCTTGAGGAATCGCCATACTGTTTTCCATAATGGTTGAACTAGTTTACAATCCCACCAACAGTGTAAAAGTGTTCCTATTTCTCCACATCCTCTCCAGCACCTGTTGTTTCCTGACTTTTTAATGATTGCCATTCTAACTGGTGTGAGATGGTATCTCATTGTGGTTTTGATTTGCATTTCTCTGATGGCCAGTGATGATGCACATTTTTTCATGTGTCTGTTGGCTGTATGAATGTGAAGGACATGATTTCATTCTTTTTTATGGCTGCATAGTATTCCATGATGTATGTGTCCCCTATTTTCTTTATCCAGTTAAGTGTTGGTAGACTTAGGTTGATTCCACGATTTTGATATTGTGAATAGTGCTGCAGTAAACATACAAGTATGGGCATCTTTTTGAAATAATAATTTCTTTTCCTTTGGGTAGCTACCCAGTAGTGGGATTGCTGGGTCAAATGGTAGTTCTATTTTTAGTTCTTTGAGATCTCTCTATACTGTTTTCCATAGGGGTTGAACTGATTTACATTCCCACCAATAGGTTATAAGTGTTCCCTTTCCTCTGCAGCCCTGCCATCATGTGTTATTTTTGACTTTTTAATAAGAGCTGTATTAGTCTATTTTCACACTGCTGTAAAGAACTGCCCAAGACTGGGTATTTTATAAAAGAAAGAGGTTTAATTAACTCACAGTTCAGCATTGCTGGGGAGGTCTCAGAAAACTTACAATCATGGTGGAAGGCAAAGGGGAAGCATGGCACCTTCTTCACAAGGTGGCAGGAAGGAGAAGAGCCCAGCAAAGGGGGAGGAGCCACTTAAAACTATCAGATTTCATGAGAACTCTCTTACTATCATGAGAACAGCATGGGGGAAACTATCCCCCATTAATTACCTCCACCTGGTCTCTCCTTTGACATGTGGGGATTGTGAAGATTATGGGGATTACAATTCAAGATGAGATTTGGCTGGGGACACAAAGCCTAACCATATCAATAGCCATTCTGACTGGTATGAGATGATATCTTATTGTAGTTTTGATCTGTATTTCTTTGATGATTAATTATGTTGAGCATTTTTTCTTATGTTTGTTGACTGCTTTTATGTTTTCTTTTGAGAACTGTCTGTTCCCATCCTTTGCCCACTTTTTTTTTTTTTTTTTCCTTTTTGAGACAGAGTGTCACTCTTGTTGCCCAGGCTGGAGTGCAGTGGCGGGATCTTGGCTCACTGTAACCTCTGCCTCCTGGGTTCAAGTGATTCTCTTGCCTCAGCCTCCCAAGTAGCTGGGATTACAGGTGCCCACCACCCTGCCCAGCTAATTTTTTGTATTTTTAGTAGAGACGGGGTTTCACCATGTTGGCCAGGCTGGTCTTGAACTCCTGACCTCAGGTGATCCACCCACCTCGGCCTCCCAAAGTGCTGGGATTACAGGCATGAGCCACCACACCCAACCCTTTGCCCACTTTTTAATGGGATTATTTGTTTTTTTCTTGTCGATTTGTTTAAAGTCCTTATAGATTCTGGATATCAGTCCTTTATTGGATGCATAGGTTGCAAAAATTTTCTCTCATCCTGTAGATTGTCTGTTTACTCTGTTGATAGTTTATTTTGCAGTGCATAATGTCTTTAGTTTATTTAAGTCCCATTTACCTATTTCTGTTTTTGTTGCATTGCTTTTGGGGTCTTAGTGAGAAGTTCTTTTCCTGGGCTGATGTCCGGAGAAGTTTTTCCTAGGTTTTCTTCTAGAATTTTTATAGTTTGAGGACTTACATTTAAGTCTTTAATCCATCATGAGTTAATTTTTGTATGTAGTGAGAGATAGGGGTCCAGTTATTTTCTTCTGCATATGGTTAGGCGGTTTTCCCAGCACCATTTATTGAATAGGATTTTCTTTCCTCATTGTTTTTTGTTGACTTTGTCGAAGACGTGTTGGTTGAAAATATGTGGCTTTACTTCTGAGTTCTCTGTTCTTTTACACTGATCTATGTGTCTATTTTCATACAAGTACCATAATGTTTTGGTTACTATAGCCTTGTATAATTTAGTATAGAGTAGTTTGAAGTTGGGTAATGTGATGCCTCTGGCTTTGTTCTTTTTGCTTAGGATTGCTTTGGCTATTTGGGCTCTCTTTTTGTTCCCCGTGAATTTTAGTATTATTTTTTCTAATTCTGTGAAAGATGATGTTGTTAATTTGATAGGAATTGCATAGAATCTGTAGATTGCTTTGGGCAGTATAGTCATTTTAACCATATTGATTCTTCTAATCCGTGAGCATGGGATGTCTTTCCATTTGTTTGTGCTTTGATCCATTTTGAATTAATAATTTTATACAGTAAGTGTCCAATTTCATTTACTGCGTGAATATCCAGCAGTCCCAGCACAATTTGTTAAAAAGACTATTCTTTCCTCACTGTAGGATCCTGGCACCTTTGTCGAAAATCTGTTGACCATAGATACATAGGTTTATTTTTGGACTCTCAGTTCTATTCGACTGATGTTTATGTTTATCCTTGTGCTAATAGTGTACTCTCTTAATTACCCTTGCTTTATGGTAAGTTTCAAAATTGAGAATTGTGAGTCCTTCTACTTTGTTTTTTTTTGGGATTGTTTTGGCTATCCTGGATCCCTTGAAGTTCAATATGAATTTTAGAATCAGCTTGTTTTATCCCAGGAATGTAAGATTGGTTTAACATCTGAAAATCATATCAGTAGAATGAAAAAAAAATCACAGGATTACCTCAATAGATTCAGAAAAAGTATTTGAGAAAATCCAACATGCATTCATGATAAAACTCTTAGTAAATAAAGGGGAAGGAACTTCCTCAACCTGATAAAGGGCATATATGAAAACCACATAGCTAACTTCATACTTCATGGTGACAGACTGGATGCTTTCTGTCTAAAATCAGTAATAATACAAGGATGTCTGCTCTTGTCACTCTTATTCAACATTGTACGGTAGGTTCTAACCAGGACAGCTGGGGAAAGAAAGAAATAAAAGGCATCTACCCTGGAAAGGAAGATGTAAATTTATCTCTTTTTGAAGATGATGTGATCATATGTATAGAAGAACTATACATGTGAAAGAGTCCACTAAAAAACTGTTAGAACTACTAAACTATGTTAGCAAGATTTCAGGATACACTATCAATACACAACAATCAGTTTTTTTTTAAACTTTTATTTTAGGTTTGGGGGTGTGTGTGAAGGTCTGTCGCATAGATAAACCCATGTCATGGAGGTTTGTTGTACAGATTATTTCATTACCCAGGTTTTAAGTCCAGTAAGCCCAGTGCTCAGTAGTTATCTTTTCTGCTCCTCTCCCTCTTCCCACTCTCCACCTTCAAGTAGACCCCAGTGTCTATTGTTTCCTTCTTTGTGTTCAAAAATTATCATCATTTAGCTCCCACTTGTAAGTGAGAACATGCAATATTTGGTTTTTTGTTCCTGCGTTAGTTTGCCAAGGACAATATAGCCTCCATAAAGACACACACATATGAATGTTTATTGCAGCACTATTCACAATAGCAAAGACATGAAATCTACCTAAATGCCCACCAATGACAGATTGGATAAAAAAAATGTAGTACATATACACCATGGAATACCATACCGCCTTAAAAAAGGACAAGATAATGCAGGAACATGGAGGGAGCTGGCTATATTGTTCTTTATTGTAATTCTTAGTTTCCTTTAGGTTTTGCCATCCTCCTGAATCTCAATGATCTTCGTTCCTGTCCATATTCTGAATTCTATTTCTGTCATTTCAGCCAGCTTAGCCTGGTTAAGAACTCATGTTGGAGAACTTGTGTGATCGTTTGGAGGACATATAATACTCTGGCCATTTGAGTTACTGGAGTTCTTGCTTTGGTTCTTTCTCATCTCTGCATGTGGGGTGTTCCTTTAACTGCAGTGTAGATTGAGTACAGTTGATAGACTTCTTTTCTGGATTTTTCACCAATTTAACAAAAGAAATGAAAAACTTATGCTATGAAAGCTATAAATTATTGTTGAAAGAAATTAGAGAAGATCTAAATATTTGGAAAAACATTCCTTGCTCAATGATTGGAAGATGTAACTATGTTAAGATGGCAATACCTTAAAAACTGATCTACAGATTCAGTGCAATCCCTGTCAGAATCCTAGCTGACATCTGGAGAAATCAGATATTTTAAACTATTTTTATAATGTTATAAAATCTGTCTTAAGTTTGATTCAAAGGATACACTCAAGTCCTGTCATTTGACAAAAGTAAATTATTTGTAAATCTACAATGCAGCAGGCACTGTTTGTGGCCCTGAGGATATAAAAGTGATTAGGATAAAGTTTCTGTACTTCTGGTTATTTATATTCTGGATTTATTATTTTAAATATATAGAAGTTTTACTCATTATGGTTGTGAAATCTGTACATTTAGATTTTTTAAAAGTATTTAGCACAGTGCTCTTCACTTTCATACGTAAAAAATTTTAAACAGTTCTTTACTTTATCTGAAATTTGTTTTCCTGTATGCTGAAACAATTTTTTTCCCAGTTCCCTTTATCTCATATTACAGTGTGGTAACTACTACCATCTATTTCTGAATATCTTTCTGCTTTATTGTACCAATTCCACAGTGTTTTACTTTTGTAGATTCACAATTTGCTTTAATATCTCACCTGGCAAGGCTCTAGTCCTCTCCTATTACTTTTTTTAAATTTACGGGTTCCATTATAATTGTGTGGAAAAGTCTAGAAAAATTTTGTAAAGATGAAACTATTCTACTAGAATTATTTTGAACCGATAGATTTACTAGGGAATAACTGATACCTTAAAAATATTTATTATTTTTTTCAATCCAAGGATCATACCGTACCCTTTCTTTTCCTTTCCTTTCCCTTCCCTTCCCTTCCTTTCCTTTCCTTTCCCTTTCTCCTTCCTTCCTTCCTTCCTTCCTTCCTTCCTTCCTTCCTTCCTTCCTTCCTTCCTTCCTCCCTCCCTCCCTCCCTCCCTCCCTCCCTCCCTCCCCCTCCCTCCCTCCCTCCCTCCCCCTCCCTCCCTCCCTCCCTCCCTTCCTTCCTTCCTTCCTTCCTTCCTTCCTTCCTTCCTTCCTTCCTTCCTCCCTCCCTCCCTCCCTCCCTCCCTCCCCCTCCCTCCCTCCCTCCCTTCCTCCCCGTCTCCCTCTCCCTCTCCCTCTCCCTCTCCCTCTCCCTCTCCGTCTGCCTCCCTCTCCCTCTCCCTCTCTCTCCCTTTCTTCCTTCCTTCCTTCCTTCCTTCCTTCCTTCCTTCCTTCCTTCCTTCCTTCCTTCCTTCCTTTTCTTTCTTTCTTTCTTTCTTTCTTTCTTTCTTTCTTTCTTTCTTTCTTTCTTTCTTTCTTTCTTTCTTTCTTTCTTTCTTTCTTTCTTTCTTTCTGTCTCTCTCTCTCTCTCTCTCTCTTTCTTTCTTTCCTCGTTTTTGAGATAGGGTCTCACTCTTTTACCCAGGTTGTAGTGCAGTGGCATGATCATTGCTCAGTAACCTCCAACTCCTCAGCTAAAGCGATCCTTCTGCCTCTACCTCCCAAATAGCTAGGACTACAGTCATGCACCACCATGCAAGGCTAATTTTTAATTTAATTTTTTTTTTTTTTTTTGGTAGAGATGGAGTCTTGCTATGTTGCTTAGGCTGGTCTTGAACTCCTTGGCTCAAGTGATCTTCCCAAAGCAGTTTACCTGCATTGGCTTCTCGAAGTGCTGGGATTACAGGCATGAGCCACTGTACTCCCCACCAACCCCCCACCTTTTTCTTTGTATTTCTTAGTAAAAAATTTTTTCCTTTCCCTCACTTCAGGCATCCTATTAAAATTTTTGATGGTTTCATATAGCGTTCATGCTTTTCTAGATAGGATATTCATTTTTATTTTTTATTGTTCTTGTAGTTTACATAGGTTATTTTAAAATTATATTTTGAAACTCCTTATTGCTGATCTTAAAAGCCGTTGCATTTTAAACTTTTTAATTAACCATCTTATTCCACATTTGGTAGATTAAAGTGTTTTAAATTTATTCTCTTGGGTATTTTAGTTATACAGCCATTTCATTTGCACTTCTTAATTTATTCAGTAAATACTCATCATGCAAATACTGGAATGGCTGAGAAAAGAGACATTGACTAGAATATTAATAAATTTCTTTGCAGTGGGGGCCTTTTGGTGAGTATAGACCTGGGAAAATATTCTTACATATTGAGCTCTTTCAAGGTCTAACGTGCTTCTTTCCCATACCCTTTTGCCTTGTGTCTTCTAAGTCCTTGACCATTCCTTCTTTTATTCCTGTTAATCAGTGAGGATCATACCACACATAGCACATCACTTTTCAGGCAAAGTAGACTAGAAATTGTTTCTTCAGGGAAGACTTTCTGTCTACTGTCTTTCAGGTACCTCAAAAAGGGGCTTTTGCATTACAGCACTCCACTCTGGCTGGTGTCAGCTGAAAAGTGGGCTAATATGTTTTCATCCGAAGTGAACTTGTTCATAGAGAAATCTCATGTGACTGCAGACTTGGGTTGACGGTGGGCTAATAAAATGGGGGAAAGAAGCAATCTGGGGTGTGTGTTCACTGCTCATGCAGTTGCTTGTGCCTTCAGATCTTAATTGGGACATAAGTATGACTTCCTTTTGATTCATTCATTTATTCAACAAATATTTATTGAATGATTACTAGGTGCCAGGCAAATATTACTGTCATCATGGGGCTTACATTCTAGCTGGAGAGAAACCAACAATGAACAAAACAAATACACAGAATGTTAGATGATAAAGAAAGTGAGCTTTCAAGCCATGCTGATATTTATGTAGGCAGAGGTAAGTTAGAAGGTTGTAAATGGGAGCGGCTTATGTGTTTGAAGTTTAGCAAGGAGGCAAGCAGGGCTGGAGGTGGATGAATGAGAAGGGGTGGCAGGAAATGGGGTAGAGATCTACTGTTGCTGAAACAGTAAGAAAGCTGATTGGGGAGGGTCTTGTGAGCCAGCGATGATGAAAGGGAATGTGATAGAAGCATTAGCTCCTGAAAGTGGGGGCCACTGACTGTAAGTGAAAGAAAGGATAGTGTGATTGACATATTGGAGAGCGAGCTAGGATAATTCCTTTATACACAAGGAGGACGGGAAGACACCTCCTCTATTGCAACCAAATGGAAAAAAGAAAATGTGGGCAGCTGTGGATATGTCTATACTTTTAGCGGTAGAGAGTTAAGGGATTCTTCATTTGCTGACTTTATTCTCTCCAGGAAGTAGAAGATAAGGTATTTGCTGATAGTAATCATTTTCTCTTCTCATTTCCATTAGTTCTGTCTCTCATTCCTCTTCAAAGTTTTATTACTATTGGCTAGGACTTCAGAACCATGCCTTTCTCCTAGTTGTGATGAAAATGCCTTTTGTGTTAAACTATGCATATATTATTTACTGTTCATTTGTCCTGGTGAGGAATTATTTTATTTTAGATTTTAAAAAGATTTTAAAGCATAACAAATAGGTGTGTCATTTTCTTGAGTGCCATTTTGGCATCTGTTGAGATGATCTATTGAGTTACAAAACTCTTTGACATGTTTACCCTTACATTTATAGATTTCTTATTTAAGCATCCTTGCATTTTAAAGATATACTTGATTATAGCAATTAATACTTTTATTGTACTATTGAAGTAATTCCACTAATTTATTTACGTTATTTACATTTCATTGTCTCCATAAACATTTATTTATTATTGTCAAGGTATTGAATCAAAGCTATACTAGTCAGCATAGAATAAGTTAGTAACTCTCCCTCTTCTTCTCTTTTACTTTCTTCTATTAGCTTTTGCAATTCTTAAAAGCCCAGTGACACATTTTAGTCTCTGTTTCCAATTAAGGAGCGCTGCTAGCCTTGCTTTTTACAAAGGGTATGTCTTTGACTCAGGGCTTCAGAGCTAGCAGCTATGGTAAGAGCTTAGGCAAGGTTAGACCTGGGGATGTGGTGTCACCTGGGTCCACAGGTGTGGGATGTCAGGACACTCAGGGACTATCCAAAATCATGTGGATACTGAGTGTCCAATGCAGTGACTTCTTCATAACCCTAGAAAGTCTTATAATGAGATTGGCAGGCCCAGAACAAATACTATGTAGGAAACTATAATGATAAGTAGCTACCATTTTTTGAGCATAATCAGCATTACCAGCACTGCACATTTTGATGCTATTTTCATTTAATCCTTACAAAATCTTCTGAGATAGATATTATGATTTCCATTTAGAATAAGAGACCCATTTTAGAAAAAGAGACCTAAGCAATTTATCCAAAGCCACAAGGTTGGTAGGAGTGGGGATTTTTACTCGTATCTGTATGATACTGCTAATACTGCATTTTAAAAAGAGAAAGCTCCCAGTGCTTGCTTTTATATTTGCAGAATATATTATATATTTTATAGTATATTTTTTAAAAAAGAATAATTATATGAATATTAAGTATTATTTGGTTAATTCAGAATTACTATCTAATTTCCAACACGATGCGTATTTAGTAATATTTAACTGCTTGTCTCCATCTGCTGCTGTATTAGTTGCTAAACTGAGCCAAAAAATTAGAGGCCCTAAGCCTTATTCAGCATAATTTGTTATAGGACATTTAGTACTTAGTACAGAAGAGCATTTCAAGATATCACATAGTATTGCGAGAAAGGTAAGGAAAATCACGGCTTCTTTTTTATTAATAAAGGTAAAAATTTTAAGTGCTAGGTCAAGGTAATTTGGTTTCAGAGAGGGACATTTCTGAAGGTGTGGCTTGGGAGGACAAGAGACAGACAAAACATTGATGAGGTGTTGGGTGATGACTGCAGTGTCCTGAGCAAGGGAGCAGGAGAGGGTCTTTGTAAGACAATTTCAGTGCGTTGTGGCTTCCTCCAGTGCCATGTTGACACTGGCTTATGCCAGCTCCTAAGATCTGATTGTGTGCCTCTCTTCCCATGTCCGTATTCAGTGACATCATGATGGTAGCTAGAAATTAGTCATGGTTGGAGTATTTACACTTCAGAAATTGGCAAATGCTACAAATCAAAACTGTTTTTTCCCCCACCTAGGGAGCCAGTTGTTAAGCATTTACCAGTACACCACTAATTCTTCCTTTCTCAATACCTGATCTTACTGTTTGCTGGTTAAGCTGTAAACAGGCAGAGAAAGCAAATGTACCTGAGGGTAATTTGATGAACTGTTGAGCACATTTAACATATTACAGTGTTGCCAATTTAAGAAATGATCCATTTGGAATTTGATATGGCCCCTGAAGAAAGTTTTTTTTTTTTAATTTTTTTTTTAAAGACACCAGAATACAAGTCACTCTTTGCATTAAAAGTTACTGTAGGCCGGGTGTGATGGGTCACGCCTATAATCCCAGCATTTTGGGAGGCCAAGGTGGGCAAATCACTTAAGGTCAGAAGTTCGAGACCAGCCTGGCCAACATGGTGAAACCACATCTCCACTAAAAACATGAAACAGCCGGGCATAGTAGCACACATCTGTAATCCCAGCTCCTTGGGAGACTAAGGCAGGAGAATCACTTGAACCCGGGAAGCAGAGGTTGCAGTGAGTCAAGATCACACCACTACACTCCAGTCTAGGCAACAAAGTGAGACTCTGTCTCAAGAAAAACAAAAAACAAAAAACAAAAAAAGAAAGTTACTGTTGGCGGGTTATAATAGTAAAGTCTGTGGATCAAGGTTAAGGACAAATGGTTTTGTCTCCTGGATAATTTTTCTGTGAAAATATTTCTCTAAATTCTACTATGTTGTTTACTTTTCTTTATTTCAATGACATTAGTATAAGAAAGGAAGATACTGAAAATAAGAAATCACCAAGTAAATAAGTTAAGGGTAACTTTAAATTACAGAAGTATTCTTTCTTTTATAGAAGGTTTTCTTGCTATTTCTTCCTTTCATGGATGTCAAATGTATTATTCATTTAATTTACCACCTTTATATTGCATCTATTACATAATGTAAAGGGTGTCCATGTTTTAAAATTTTTATATGACTTGTAATTTATTAGAGAATTATCAGTATTCAGTATTCAGTATTTGGGATCCTTGGTTGGAATTGCTATAAATAATTATCTTAATAAAGAAAGATACCCAGTAACAAAAATCAGAAAACTTGTTTGGAGGCATCTGGTAAGCAGCAAGGTAATGCGGAGACGCAAAGTTCAGGCAGCAGGTCTGAGACGCTGCAGAAAGGCTTGTGAAGGTGGTGAATCACCACATTCTGGGAGAGGGGCTCCACAATGGGGGTCACGTTTAGAGCAGCCTTAGAGCACTGCGAGTCTAGGCAGACTGAGCAAAAGGCAAGAGATAGCTTCCCACGACAATACTCAGGAGTCACTAATATGAGAACAATGTCAACTTTTCACAGATGAGATACTTTAAAGATGTTTATAGATAGTTAGACTTTAAGTTTTGATTTCTGTGCAATGTCCAGGACTTGTTCTCTAGTTTCATAAATTAGACTGATACATAGCAAAAAACATTCAAATCTTGTTTTGAATAACAACATTGAAAATATTTTAAAACTACATTTCTCGCTTTGTTTTACATTTAAATATCTGAATTTAATTAAAATTGATATTTTAGAATAAGATAATCTGCTTTTGCAAAGGATTTATTTTATTTATTTTTTCCATTATAACAAATTAGCCTCGTGGTAAAAATAAATGTGCTTCTGAAAACATTCCTTCTTAAACTACAGCTTTGACCTTGTTCTACTTCACTGCTGGTTCCCTATTGCTGCTAAAGTGCAGGTTACAGATTCATAGTTTAAATCTCTTTAATATTGTTATTCTTAAATTTTAATGTGCATAAGATACACTGGGTAAGCTTCCTAAATATACTGATTCCTGGACATCATCCCTCAGAGGTTTGATTCATGAAGTCTGAAGTAGGGCCCAGGAACCTGCTTTATTTACTTATTTATTTATTTATTTGAGACATGGTCTCACTCTGTCACTCAGACTGGAGTGGAGTGGTGCCATCATGGCTCACTGCAACCTTGATCTCCCAGGCTCAACCTATTATCCCACCTCAGACTCCAGAGTAGCTGGGACTACAGGGGTGTGCCACCACATTTGGCTAATTTTTCTATTTTTTGTACAGAGATGGGGTTTCAGCATGTTGCCCGGGCTGGTTTTAAACTCCTGGGCTTAAGCAATTCACCTGCTTCAATCCCAGCAAGCCCCCTAAACTGCTGGGATTACAGGTATGAGCCACTGTGCCCGGCCAGATCTGCATTTTCGAGGACTAGTATCAGTTGCTTCTAAAGCTGTTGGTCTTTGAATCACATTTTGAGAAACACTCTCAATGGTTTCATCAAATTATCTCACTATTATTTTCTTTCTCTAGATATTTTTACTTCTTCCTTTTAATAGAGTTTTTTTTTCTTTTTATGAAATGAGCAATTGTTCTTTTTATAATTGTCTAAATGTTCAGTCATGGTATCTGTACAGAAGTCTAAGCACGGTGCTTTGAACATAACCAGGCACTCATTCAATGTTGAACTCTGTTCTCTTGCTACCTGGGCATCTAGCTCAGATACCAGCACCCCTGGCTGTGGTGTTTCAAGACCTTTCACTATCAGAGGTTGAAATTCTAATAACTTCAAGGTTTTTTTTTTTGTTGTTACATAACCAACCCACCTTCCAGGCATAAACAAAGATGAAAACCATCCCACTGAAATCCCTGTACAAACCAGTGGTGCATATACACTTGTCCCTTGGAGCTCGGCACCTCGTCCTTGATTTCTGATAAGCCAAGGAATTTCCATTGGCCCCATGGAATGTCAGACAGTTTTCAAGCACATAATTTTAATTCTGGAAACTGTAACTATCAAAATAAATTAAAATATATTTGGTGGGCCGGGCGCGGTGGCTCACGCCTGTAATCCCAGCATTTTGGGAGGCCGAGGTGGGCAGATCACGAGGTCAGGAGATCGAGACCATCCTGGCTAACACGGTGAAACCCCGTCTCTACTAAAAATACAAAAAAATTAGCCGGGCAGTTGGCGGGTGCCTGTAGTCTCAGCTACTCAGGAGGCTGAGGCAGGAGAATGGCGTGAACCCGGGAGGCGGAGCTTGCAGTGAGCCGAGATCCCGCCACTGCACTCCAGCCTGGGCCACAGAGCCAGATCTCCGTCTCAAAAAAAAAAAAAAATATATATATATATATATATATATTTGGTGGAGGAGTTGGATAATGAGAATGTTGAAATTTTTAAAAAGTTTGAGGATCACTGGAACAGAAGGGTTCAAAGGTATTTATCTTTCGGGGGGATGCTTTGTGATACTTTTCCTTGAATATTGGATACAATGTAATAAATGAACCTCCAAAGGTCCTAGTTGGAAAGACATGCTTATTAAATGGAGAGAGATGCAGATACATCATACATATATTAAGGTCAGACTTGGTCCAAATATTCCCACATTTGTAACCTATTTCACTGAGAGGTCAAAAATGGTTCTCTTTCTGAAATCTTATAAACCCTGTTTTTGAGGGGAAAAAAGGGTAGTTGGTGCTATCTGGGACTGTCATTCAGACCTACTTTAAATCTTATTTGATTGTGTTTTTTCAGGTCACTGTTCTTCTAATATTTGCATAGCTTAATAAATTCAACTTATCTTTATTTTATGCTTGGTTATTGGGATACCACAGTGAATTGCTGGTTATGTTAATTTTTTCTTCCTTTTTTTCCTTACTGACAACACCCCAAAACTTATTTTTAACCCACTTTCTTTTGTTACTTTTTTCCCTTGGCTTAAGCATTTCTTAACAGACAAAATTTCTAGTAGTAAATTATGAACCTTCCAAAATTGAGAGCAATTTTTGCTCAATTCTCAAAGTTTTGAGAAAAGCAACTGACCCAAATTTTATTTCTTCACTGTTAGATCACTGCCTTTTAACACCACATACATTTCCATTTAGTAGGGAAATTACTAAATCAAAGGTATTATATTTCTCTTTGAAGAGAAATAATATATTTCAGTAGAATTACCACTCATGATTGTGAGGTTAATGTGATTTTTGAATTGGTGATAATTTGTTGTATTTTAGGTCTATTTGTCTATTGTCTACTTTTGGAGGAGATATTGAGGTTTGTTGCTGCCTTGAGTTTCCAAACCAACAATTATTGTTCTCTGAACTTAGTTCCCTTTGGTTCATGTAACGTCTACTCCAGAATTAATGTCTGCTAAAAGAGATTGGATGGAAGAAAGACAAGTTCCTTAGTTTTAGGACTTTTCTTTTTTCTATTCCCTTCCTCATTCCCATTTAGAAAAAATAGATTGTCTTGAAATAATTGATATTGAAGCAAACTAAAAGACAAACTGTAGAGTTGTTAATATCTGTTTAAATCTGAGAGGAAGAAGTGTAATTTTTTTTAAAGAAAGAACATGAATACACTTGTTTTATATCATGCCTGTGTCTATAGTTGATAATAATTGTTACTTACCTACCCCTTCTTACTCGTATTGTTTTCTGTTGGGCCTCTAACAACAGAAATCATAGATCACAGATGCCCCTGTATTTGCATTTGTTAGGTGAGTTGGAGTAGTCTGGAAGGCATTTTCTCTGTCTTCCCTTCCTCAGGGGGCATGCTTTATCCTTCCTGCTGCTACAGCCTGTCTTCCTCCCCATGTCACTCTTATTGATCAGTAGGCATTGACCACGCAGAGAAGGACAGGTTATTTCATTTATTGTTGAATGTATGATCAGTGAGTTTAGGAAGCTTGTTGTTAGGGTGTCTGAACAGCGTAAGAACAGATGATAATTGGGTTACTCTGCTGATTTATAAGATGGTTTTGTACTTACTCTAGGTGTTTATTTTTCAAAGTGAACTAAATTCTCATTAAGTACTTTTCAAATAATTGTGTTAGTTTAATATTAACAGTCTCCTGCAAGCCTGGTGGAATTTTCTTCTCATTATTTTCCCAAAGTGTATTTGTTTCGTAAATTTTTATCTTTAAGTTTTTGCATTCATTTATTCATTCATCTCTTCATTAACAGATTTTGAATGCCTGTAGTGTGCTGCACAACAAAGAGGTTGCCAGTTTGTGTCTTACAGACCATGTTTCAGTTGTTTTCCTGTTATTCTCATCTTGGCTAATATTTAAAGAGACCTGAGTTTTTTTTGTTTGTTTGTTTTGTTTTGTTTTTAACCTCTGCATAATTAACACACTGCATGGATTGTTTCCCTCAGTTAACTTCAGTTTTTACTGTTACATTACATAGCAATTTGGGGTGATGCAATTCTTTACAAGCACCATAAACAGTTGGACTTAGAAGGAATGTGTCTCTGTAAGGCACGTTGAAAGCAACTTGAGAGTCTCTGTTCTTGGAAGAGTCTTTAATCTAAAGCATATCCACTACAATTTCCATTTTAAATGTCCATGTGCCCTTGTTCCTCTCATTCCCCATCAAAACCCTTTTTCTTGACGTGTATATGATATACCTGACTTTTCATCATTGTACTATTTTAACATTTTTATTTTTCTATGTACATGTCTACCAATATTCATATTAGACACCATGTAGGCATTTCATTGATCATGTACTAGTGCAGAATTCAGAATAAACATAAATATATTTAAATATGATACTGGTTTATTTTGATTTACAATGTAGGTGTAATCTTTTAAAATGGTCTCAATTGTTTATTATTATCTAAATTGTTGTTTGCTTTAAAATAAAATTTTAAATTATTTTGTATCTATGCTATTGAGATTGTTAAACTTGAGTATTCATTAAAAAAACTCATGAAGAACACATACTTAACAAATGTTTATTGATTACCTTTCCTCATGTCAAAGCTGTATTTTTTTAGGTTTCTGAAGGATAAACAAAGCTACACATACGACAAAGTGCTTACATTAAGTGGGTTATACTATAGTGTCCAACAAATACGGTGAGCATATGTTCAAATTGAGGATGGCTAGGTAAAAAATTTACAAGACAAATACAGGGTGGATTTAGCAAAGGTGGCTTGGGATTTATTCTTACCTGTTGGACACTACAGTATAACCCTTTTAATGCTTAGCCAAATCCTTAAATATTTCCTGGGTACTCTAATAGCAGAGTTACCCACAGGAGTGATATGAAGAAATAATATGATTGAGGAAGGTACACATACTGCAATTGTAGAGTGAGGAAGAATAGTGGAGGTGAATGTTTAGAAGTCAGGCCTGGAGAATACTCCCCCTCAGGAAAAGTCAGCCCTCTTCCTCTTTGTGCCGCACCAGTTCTGAACTGAGATGTCTACCGTAGAGTCCATCTTGGGTGCTATTGACTGGTATACTTGTGTTCATCCTAATAGGATGTTTGCTTCTCAAGGGAAGAGACCAGTGTGTAAAGCTTAATATCCTTGTCCATAGTATCCCTACTTTATGGGTTCATTGTTTTCCCCACATATTAATTAGGAAAGAAAGTGAATTTATTGAATGAATCCCTAACCAAGCCACACATATTTCCCATTTCTATGTCAGTGCTATCATTTTCTAATTATGCCCAACAGCAGTGACTTTTAATATGTACATAATAAAGCTGAGTTTCTGCGGCTAAAGGAAAGCATGCAGATATTAATACATGTATCCCCATATACATTTTTGGCATAAGGGGATTTCTGATTAAGGATGACATACTAAAGTTTATATTTTGCTATATTTTATATTGGAGGGTGATTTCTTTGCATTTTTTGTTATAAAAAATCTGTATTTTTTGTTCATATATTTGAATTGAGGATGGCTAGGTAAATGATTTCCAAGACTAGTACAGAGTGAACTTAGCAAAGGTGGCTTGGGTATTTATTGAGCAAGCTGTTGGGGAAAGATATGTGATATCTTAGGTCCAGAATGTTTTTAAATGCTGCTCACTTGATTTTTTTTTTTTTAAGTGGAATAAGGGATCTGATACTGTTTTTCTGCTTGGAGTCTGGACCTCAGTTACTGCTGTCTGAGATACTGGCACAGAGTTAAGCCTATATCAAGGAACCATATGTTAAGTCCTAGTTAAAAGTCGCTGAAATGAAAGTTGTAGAGATCTACAGCAAATTTTATATAAGGAAATAAGCATATGCAAAACTAACACATGTATTTAAACTAACACAACCTCAAAGGAGTAAAAGAACGTAAGTGGTACACCAGTGTGAAGGGAAATAATAGGTAAATATTAGATGTTAATTGAAAATTTCATTCATTTATTCATTCATTTCACAAATATTTATTGGGAGTTTTATGTACCAGACACATATTGAATGAAGTGGGCAATTTTGAATTTATGGGGTAAGACACACAATAAACAAAACTAAGTAAGTAAGTTATGTAGTATTTTAGATAGTGTTAAATGCTATGGAACTTAAAAAGGTTAGGATAAGGGAACTGAGAGTACTGGATTGCAGTTTTATGGAGTTTTTGTATGTCACAAAGTCTTCCTGGAGCTGAAAGGGTGATCCAAGTGGCTATCATGAGGAGGAGTATTCCAGGCAGAAGCAAGAGCCAGTGCAAGGTTGGGTGCAGTGGCTCTTGCCTGCAGTCCTAGCACTTTGGGAAGCGGAGGCAGAAGGATTGCTTGTGTCCAGGAGGTTTGAGACCAGCCTAGGCAACATAATAAGACTTCATTTCTACAAACAGTCAAAAATTAGCCAGGTGAGGTGACATTCATCTGTAGTCCCAGCTACTCAGGAGGCTGAGGTCAGGGGATCATTTGAGCCTGGGTGGTCAAGGCTGCAGTGAGCTGTGATCATGCCACTCTACTCAACCTGAGCAACAGAGTGAAACACTGTCTAAAAAAAAAAAAAAAAAAGCCAGTGCAAAGCCTTAAGGTAGACATATGCCTGGCTTACTGGGCTTACTGGGGAAAAGCAGGGAGACTAGTATGGACTGTAGCACAAGAAATTCTTGTTTTTGTCAACCAAAAATAAAATTCTAAGCCCACCAACCATTTGAATGGACCCCTCTTTTTGGCCAAGGGTATTCCAAAGTTAATCTGAGAAACTAGTTCAGGACATGATGGGGAGAGGTAGGGTTGAACATGCCTCATTATACCCCCCTCCATTTTGGAATTACCAATAGAACAGACTCTTTAACACTGATAAGAAATATTTACAATCTATCTCTAAAGCCTGCTACCTGGAGGCTTCACCTACATGATAAAACCTTGGTCTCCACAACTCTTATCTTAGCCCAGACATTTTTTTCTATTGATTCTAAGTTTTTAGACAATAACTTAACTCTTTCAATCAACTACCAATGGAAAAATCTGCCCATGACCTGGAAGCCCCCTGCTTCCAATTGTCTCATTTTTCTGGACCAAACCGATCTATATCTGATATGTATTAACTATGTCCTATGTCCTAAACCATGTAATAGTCTGACTACCTTGGGCACATGTTTTCAGGATCTCCTCAGGGCTGTGTCATGGCCATTGGTCACTCATATTTAGCTCAGAATAAATGTCTTCAAACCTTTTATAGTTTGACTCTTTTTATCGACATTTTTATATGTAATGGGTGAGGATTATAGTGTCTTGGCTGATTACTAGTCTGGCTAACAGGGAGTAATCATTTGCCCTATGAATGTATTATTGATTTTTGAAAGAATAAATTCAATAAAGTATATTTTAAGAAAAAAAAAAGTTGTTTTAAACAGGGGTCAGCAATCTTTTTCTGTAAAGGGCCAGATATTTTTAGGCTTTGCAGGACATACTGTCTCTGTTGCAGCTACTCAACTCTGCTGTTGTACTGTGAAAGCAGCCATAGACAGTATATAAATGAATGGGTCTGGCTTTGTTCCAATTAACTTAATGATCTCTGATATTTGAATTTCATACAATCCTCACATGCCAGGAAATATTATTCTTAAAATATTGTTTTTAGCCATTTAAAACAATAAAAACCATTCTTAGTTTAGAGACTGTACAAAAACAGATGTCAGATTGGGTAGGATTTAGCTCAGAGGCTAAAATTTATTTATTTATTTATTATTTATTTATTTATCTATAGATGGGGTCTCACTCTGTCACCGAGGCTGGAGTATAGTGGTGGGATCTCTGCTCAATGCAACCTCTGCTTCCCAGGTTCAAGCTATCCTCCCATCACCCCCGCAGTGGCTGGGACCACAAGCGTGTGCCATCATGCCCAGCTAATTTTCTGTATTTTTGCTAGAGACAGGGTTTCACCATGCTGCACAGGCTGGTCTCAAATTACTGAGCTCAGTGATCCACCTGCCTTGGCTTCCCAAAGTGCTGGGATTACAGGCATGAGCCACCATGCCCAGCCTCAATTCCTTATTTAAAATACAATTAAATTTTTGTTAATTTGCAAACGATATAGTATTCTATAGTGCCTAAGGAATGTTGGTCCAAGAATCACTTATTATTGTACAATATTAGAAATAAGTTGTCTTGGTATAAGTTTATACTAAAGTGTTTTTTTGTTTGTTTGTTTTCTTTCTTTTTTTGTTCGTTTTGTTTTTGAGGCAGGGTCTCACTCTGTCACCCAGGTTGGAGTGCAGTGGCACAATCACGTCTCACTGAAGCCTTGACCTTCTGGGCACAGGTGATCCTCCTGCTTCAGCCTCCCAAGTAGCTGGGATCATGGGAACACATCACCATGCCTGACTGATTTTTTAAAAAATTATTATTTGTGAAGGGACCTTGCTATGTTGTCCAGGTTGGTCTAGAACTCCTGGGCTCAAGTGATCCTACTGCTTCAGCCTCCCAAAGTGTTGGGATTACAGGTATGAGCTACTGTGCCTGGCCTATATTAAGTTTTAATCCTCTATAAGAGTATCCTACATCATTGCATTTTTTTCCAAGAAAAGAATGATGTAAAATTGCAAAAACCAGTTATTTGCATTTTTGGTTCATAGGGTTTCATTTAAGAAACTATTGTTTAGATAATATATAGCACAGATGTATAAATGCATAGATAGTAAAGAGTTCAGGAACAGAAGAATTAACCATTGGAAAAAGTGTAAAATCTGATAAGATGACAAATTCAAATGTTTCATAAAGGAGAATTTCAGAAAATGGATTTTTGCAATTCACACTTTGTTATTGCAGCCAACTTCTTAAAAATTTCTTAGCAAGTAATTATTAGATGTTATTTCAAAATTTTTAAATCCATCATATATCCTCATTCAACAATGAGGAAGTGGGGGAAATGGAGGAAATTGACCACAGAAGCAGAGGATGAACAGGTAGAAGTTGAGTTGGTAGCCTAAGAGGTTTTTTTGTTTGTTTGTTTGTTTGTTTGAAAGTTACTGAAAAGTGTCTTCCTAAAATGATTTTTATTTTTATCTCACTCTGAAACAAGAGACAAGAGGCTGAGATTGGGAACAATGGGGATCGGCAGTGGGATGATGGATAACCTACTTCATATAGGGTGATTAAAAGTTATTTCTAAGGAGGTGGAATTTCAGGTAGGAGTCTGAGGATTAGCAGTGATAAATGTGGAAAGTGGGAGAGAATGTTCTAAACAGGAGAATTTGCAAGTGCAGGAATCCCATGGTACAGCAGTTTAGCATGCTATAGGAAACTAAAGAAGACCAACATGGCTGGATCATAGTGAGAATGTAGGAGTGTGGTGCCTTGCGCAGCTGGAGAGACAGGGAGGGGAAGATCTTGCAAGATTTGCAGTTTTAATTTTATTCTAATTGCAATGGAAGTCTCTCAAGAGTTTTAAGACAAGGACCGTCATATTCTGATTTACATTTTAAGTTTTCTTTGTGCGTTTCAAAGACCATATTGTTAGGAAGCATTTGTTAGGGAGGAAAAACTTTTTCTCTGCTCTCTTAGTTCAGTTATCTGGGGCCTGCAAATGAAACTGACAAAAGACAGATTAGCAAGAGAAAAGATATTTTTATTCATATATGTACTAGAGTTTACAGAAAAATGTGATTCAAAAGGGTGGTTAGAATTTGGGACTTATATACTATCTTAATAGGGAAAGGGAAGGGAGAGAACGGCACTTATTGGAAAAGAATCAACTTTTTTGGAAGAGAAGTGGGCCTTTGGGAGAACATAGGAGATATGATAGCTTTGTGACAATGTCTATTTGGGTGTGGTATGGTATTTGTGGAGACTGGGGAGTTGTGCTAAGCTAATGCTGATTGACAGGCATCCTTTCTCTGCTTATTTGTTGTTGGCTAGAAGATAAGGTAATTATGAACTTGTGATAGGCATGTGCTTGAATATAACTGCCTTAGTCCATTTGTGTTGCTGTAAAGGAATGCTGAGGCTGGGTAATATATAAAGGAAAGAGGTTTATTTGGCTCATGGTTCTGAAGGCTGTACAAGAAGCATGGTGTCAGCAACTGCTTCTGATGAGAGCCTTAGAAAGCTTCCATTCATGGCAGAAAATGAAGGGGAGCCAGTATGTACAGAACATATGTCAAGACAGGAGGCAAGAGAGAAAGAGAGAGAGGAAAGAAGGACGAGACTCTTTTTTTAACCACCAGCTCTTGGGGGAACTCTCATAGGAGCTGATACAGCGAGAACTCACTATTACTGCCAGGATAGCACCAAGCCATTCAGGAGGGATCCGCTTCATGACCCAAACACCTCCAACACTGGGGATCAGATTTTAACATGAGACTTGGTGGGACCAAGCAAACCGTATCCAAACCATAAAAATGCCCAATGCTAGGCAATTTGGTGAGCTGTCCATCACATATTCATTTCAATTGGTGCAGTGGTGGGATTACCTTGCAGGGGGAGCTATCAGACGTTACACAAGAGGAACAGGGAACAGATAGCTATTCCTTTAATGGCAGCATGGTGGAAGGCAGGTGAGGCTTGTGATTTTTGTGAGTGGGGGTGGGGGGCTGTCTTTGGACTGAGGCTTCATTTTTTCTCTTTATGTCTCTAGCCTTATCACTAGTTTCAAAATGGGTATAATAATAGGACTTGTGTGTCTGCGTGCTGTTCTTAGGTGAATTTCTTACAGCATGTATGTATGTTGGAGAAAAGGATGTGCATTATTCATCAAGGCTTCTGATTTGACTAGGCTTAGATTTTTTTTCAAAATGTTACTCATAGTTTAAGTGTTTTAAATTTCATCATAACAGGCTGAAAAAAATCAGTATTTCTCAGGAAATACTGGAGCTGTTATATTTGAATTTACTTTTCAAGAGCTTATTAGTAATAATTTCAGGCATATTAATAACAATAACTTCCCTTAATATTTATGTAGAATTTCAGGATTTCTCTAAGTTAAGATAATAAAATAGCTAAACAAATTAAATTTGTTTGCTTTGGCCCCACCCTGCCGTTTCTATATGTTTTTACTCTTTGCGCATCTCCTCTCTCCCAGGCGCTTGGACTTTCATATCTTCCTAGCACCTTGAAAGCCTTTGCAAGAGCATCTGACAAGTTCATTTACACTCAGATACAAGTAACGGATACATTTTAAAGTGTTTAACATCACAAAGGTCTTCGAATTTTAGCAGAGAAAATGAGAGTCCTTACATGTTACAGAGATCTGTCTCTACTAGTGGAGGTTTCTGTTGGGAAGGTGAGGGGGCTTTGCTTTTACTTTTCTCATTGTTTGTTTGCTTTTAATCTGTAGAGGCTTTTTCAAGCTCTTAAAATCACACCACCTAGGTGGATACAGGTCTGCTTCTACCCAGGGTTAGCACCTAAAGGTAATTCCATCTTCAGTAAGTTCAGAGTGCTTTATAAATTATTTCTGTTCTTTAAAGCACTCTACTTATAGCAAACAGACAGCAATTCCATCTGTTTGACAGCTGATGAGAGAAATACCACATTTTAGAGAAGCAAAATAACATTTGAAAGCATTTGGAAAGGTGTTAATGCATTATACAAATAAAAATTTTAATTGGTAAATTGTTTAAGACCTGACGATTTAAGCTGGCTCACTAAATTTTTAATCAAGATACTAATGTATAATGGATAAGGAAAGTAGGAGGAGTTAATACTGAGATGTTTTAAGAATGATCCAGGTTGAGAATTATATTTATTTGCATGCCCAAGTTAAACTATCATTTTTATTTTTTTGGTTTTTGGGTGCTTGAGAATGGAAGGGTGATATTGTAGACTGTCAAATGGCCAATGCCAAGGTGAAAATGTCCACATTATATAGATAAGCTTACAGCTGAATGAGCTTCTCACTAATGACCACTTTAGCGAGAAAAGGATGACAGCTCCTCACGAATAACTTGGGTAATTGAAATAAATGCTGCCAAGGAAAACAGCTACTACATGTTACTGGTTCTGCTGGAACCCTGTTAACATACTTCCTCAAACAGTTTCCTGAAAGAGCTAAATTCCTGAATGGTAATCTGACCAAAACACTAAACAACTCCTGTGGTTAAAACAGAATCCAGATAGAGGAAGTACTAAGGTCAAGATTTGTAAACTACAACTAAATTATGAAAATGATTCTTCTTCCTAGTATTCAGGCACTCAAGAGGTCTGAAAAAATGCACTGTTATGTGACTTCCTCAATTAAGTAATTTGTTTAGACAGATTGGTTAGGAAGTACCTCCAATTTTATCTGATTCTTATATGAAAAAGAATATTCTTATCTGTTCCAAATTTTTTGAAAGAGAAAAGCATAAAGTTACTTAAAAATAAAATCCTTTTTTTAATCATAGAGAAACCTCAGAAATTTACCATTTTCATGAGATAAATCACTTCCCTATTCATAGACTGTTTTAATATGGGAAATTGTGGAGTATATTTTAAATATTATAAATAAAATATTTATAACAAAAACATATTACTCCACCAATACTGACTTCTAGTTTAAGCTCAGTATATAAATAGAAATGTTAGGCCTGGGTTTTTCCTCTGGGGACAAGGATCAAGAATCCACCAAGGGTAGGGTGAGGAGTGTGGAATTGCAGGCATAAGAAGCGGTAGCAAATAAACACATGAAAAGATGCTCAACATCAGTAGTCATGAGGGAAATAAAAATTAAAACCACAACCAGGTATTACTGTGTGTTCATTTGAGACAGGGTCTCCTGCTGTCGCCCAAACTGGAGTGCAGTAGCATGATCATCGCTCACTGTAGCCTGGACTTCCCAGACTCGAGCAATCCTCCCACTTCAGCCTCCTGAGTAGCTGGGACCACAGACACACACACCAGCATGCCTGGCTAGTAAAAACTTTTTTTTTTTTTTTTTGTAGAGACGAGGTCTTGCCATGGTTGCCAAGGTTGGTCTTGAACTCCTGGGCTCAAGCAGTCCTCCTGTCTTGGTTTCCCAAAGTGCTGGGATTACAGGAGTGAACCACTGCACCTGACCTCACAATGATGTATTATTATACACCTATTAGAATGCCTAAAATTAAAAAGACTGACCATACAAAGGGTTGACCAGGATGCAGAGGAACTAGAACTCTTACACACTGTTGGTGTCAAGTGTAAAATGGCACAACCACTTTGGAAAAGGGTTTTGCACTTTCTCAAAAAGTTACACATGTACCATATGACTCAGCCAATCCACTCTGAGATGCAGGATTTACCCAAGAGAAATTTATGCATTTGTCCTCACAACAATTTGTATACAAATAGCCAGAAACTGGAAACAACACAAATGATCATCAGCAAGTGAATGGACAAACATATTGTGGAACATTCCTACAATGGAATACAACTTAGCAATAAAAAGGAATTATGTGCTCAATGGCTGGCGAGAATCTCGAAATAATGATGCAGAGTGAAAGAAGCCAGACAAAAAAGAGTATATATAATATGATTCTGTAGATGGTCTCCGACTTACAGCGGAAATTGTTGATTTTATGATGGTGTGAAAGCAATACGCATTCGGTAGAAACCATAATTTAAATTTTTATCTTTTGCTGGTCTAGTGATATGTGGTAGGATACTTGCCAGTCAGTCAACCATGAGATCATGAGGTGAACACTGATATTCTTCAGCATACTGTGTTACTAGATGATTTTGCCCAATTGTGTACTAATGTAAGTATTCTGAGTGCATTTATAGTAGGCTAGGCTTGGTAGATTCAGCATATTAAATGCATTTTTGACTTAAAATATTTTCAACTTATGATGGATTTATCAGGACACAACCTCACTGTAAGTCAGGGACATCTATATTTATATAAAATTATAGAAAATGCAAATTAATCTGTAGTGACACAAAGCCCATTAATGGTTTTTGGTGGAGGATGGGAAGTGGTTCTGTGGGGAAGAAGGAATTACCAAGGAGCATGATTAAACTTTTTGGGGTGATGAAAATGTTCTTTAACTTGATTATACTGATGGTTTCTCAGGGGTACACATATGTATACTTACAAATTGTTCACTCTAATATGTGTATTTTATTGTATATCCATTATACCGCAATAAAGCTATGAAAATATGTGTCCATAAGCCATATTGCTCTAATTTTGTGGCTTAATCACATGCAGAAACTCCTCATCTTCCTCCTCCTCCTTCTCCTCCTCTTCCTCCTCCTCCCCTCTTCCATTTTTTGGGTGGGGAAAGGAGGTTGTGCTGTGTCGTCTGGTCATGCTTCGACTTCTGTTCTCTGGGTTTCCCAAACACATTACGTAATAAAGACAACATGACTAATCACATACGTATTTTTTTAAAGGCTAAATTATCTTTAAGATACTGTAAACTCTACTTGCCTCATATTTGTTGAGTACTTACTTCAAATAATAAAACCTGGTGGTTGCTTTATCAGTTCTAATGATCCTAGTGACTGACGTTCCCTTCTGTTCTTTTACCTAAGGCATGATGATTACTTTGATAAAACGCACACTTTGCTCTCAAGGTAGGGAAGATGCAAATCTCATATTCCTAACTCTCCAGATAAATGTAAGACTTGGTGCCTACTTGGTTATCAAGTGGCAAAATTATTGAAATAGGAGCCAAACTTTGAAATATATTACATGCAGTGTTTTGCATTATAAAAGTTTTATTTGTCATCTACTTGATTTTCTCTTTTTAAACTGTGCTTATGTTTGGCAAAACCATTCTCATTCTCTAAAGTTTAGGGGTTTATCTAATTGTTTTCTCTAGTGGTCAATGAGTATCTTGAGAGTGAAGGCCCATGCCCTATTTATATTGTATTCTAAGCACCTCCTTACAGCTCCTGGGAAATTATAGGCATTTATATAAATGCTCCTTGAATGAATGACTGTGTTCCCCCAACATCCTTACTGAATACTTAATTTGAGATCTTGTGAAATCCTACTCAGTTTAGGCTTTAGTGAGGGTGTTAACAAAAAACTAAACTCTGTAAAACATTTCAAGAGGTTTATTATGAGCCCATATTAATGGCTATGGCCCAGGAAACAGCTTTGAGAGGTCCTGAGAAAGTGAACTTGAGTGGTTACAGATTGGTTTTATACATTTTTAGGGAGATACAAATTGTAGGTAAAATCATAAATCAATACATAGCAGGTGTACATTGGTTCAGCCTAAAAAGAAAGGATATCTTGAAGTAAGAGTTGGGGTGTTGCAGGTCATAGGTGGAGTCAAAGATTTTCTGATTGGCAATCAGTTGAAAGAGTTAAGCTTTGTCTGAAGACTTCAAGTTGGTGGAAAAAAGTTCTTGAATTAAGATAAGGGAGGTTGTGGAGACCAAGGTTCTTGTTATGTAGATGAAACCTCCGGGTAACAGCCTTCAGAGAGAATAGATGGCAGATGTCTTTTTTGGGGGACCTTAAAATGTCACACTTTTAGTTAATCCTTCCTAAACCTGGGAAAAGTGTGGCTACATTAATGGAGATTCTCTGCAAATGCAAACTTCCTCCATAAAAGATGGCTTTGCAGGACCATGTCAAAATATGTCAAAGAAATAAACTTGGAGATAAAACATTTTGATTTCCTTTAGGATCTGCTATCTGTCATGTGATGCTACATGAGTCAGGTTGGAATTTGGTATCTTATTGCACAAAGAGTTTGTTTTTTCGGTCTTAATGATCTCTATTTTAACGGTAATGCTGGTCAGTCAGTTGTGCCTAAACTTTAAGGGGGAGGGGGTATAACGAGACATGTCCAACCTCCCTTTCCATCATGGCTGAGAATTCAAACTTTCAGGTTTCTCTGGGGTTCCCTTGGCCCAGAGGGGATCCATTCAATCGGTTGGGGAGGGTTAGGATTTTATTTTTGATTTACAGGGGCAAATACAGTAGAAGTTTGTATTCCATGAAAATTTAATAACACAAAATTTAGTACATGGAATTTATTATAAATGGAAAGACTAGTAAATTTATTGGCTATTTTGAAGAGAGTTATTTTGCAATATGAATCAATGAATAGCTTATGTAGTTGCTTCTTTGCTGCTATAGAAACCAAATAACTTTGTATGACTGGGACAAGTAGTACCTTTATGTTTAAATAATTATTTTCTCTTAGAATGTTGTAATTTGTATTTCTCATCATTAATAGAACCAGTTTTACTGCCAACATGAATAAAACACTCTCCTTTTTACATTATTTTATTCTCTCAATTTAGAAAGTTAGTTATTATGTCATGGCTTTTGGTAAGAAATGAGTGATAATTCGAGGCATTTCCATGATAGTCCTTTTTTGGAAGGAAGGACTTCAAAACTTTAAAATACTTAAATTTCAACTAAATAAAAATTGCCATGTAAGAGATGATCTGCTTATTTAGTTTGTATTAAATGAAGATATCTAGAGGACTAACATCTATGCCCTCACACTCATATCTAGTTCTTGCAGATTTATTTCTTTGAAACATCATATGCTAGCTGAATGTGATACTTGCTGTCGCCTACAGATCACAAACTTTGCTGTTATTTTTTTACTTTGTCATTAAATGCCATATGCGCACCTTCTATTTAGATGATTACATTTATGATTTTAGGAGTTTAGTCAAGTCATCTTGCACTTTTCGTGATATCAGTTATCTGACCTTTAAATAGATGAGAACTTAGGGAAGCATTCAGCATGCCCCATGCTCAATTCTTTTTTTTTTTCTCTCCCGAGATGGAGTCTTGCTCTGTTGCCCAGGTTGGAGTGCAGGGGCATGATCTCGGCCCATGGCAACCTCCGCCTCCCAGGTTAAAGCGATTCTCCTGCCTCAGTCTTCCGAGTAGCTGGGATTATAGGCGCATGCCACGATGCTTGGCTAACTTTTTGTATTTTTAGTAGAGACGGGGTTTCACCATGTTGGCCAGGCTGATCTCGAACTCCTGACCTCAGGTGATTTACCCACCTTGGCTTCCCAAAGTGCTGGGATTACAGGCCACCATACCTGACCCCAATTCTTTATTTTTATTTACAATACCTCATTTTTTGACCTCATTAAAAAAATTTTAACCAAAGGATTACTAATAGAGGAAGGAAGGATGCCAAGAAGGTTTAGTTTTAAAAGAAATGTCTTCATAATAAATGGCATAGAATTCCCATTATGCTTTTATTTTAATTTGTTGTAGGAAATTATGGGATGTGGGCTTTAGTTTCCTCACGGTTGTGGTCATTGTCCTTTTTCATATACTCCAGTTTGTTAGTAAACTTGTTAAAGCATGACATCCAATACTGCATGCAATCCCTGTGGGCTCAACCTAGCACATAACTCAGAGGGAATACTGCCCCTTCTGTTGTAGACATTAACCTGCAATTAATGCAGTCTTAGATCACATTAATTTTTGGGCCAGGACACTTTATTACTAGTTTATAGTGAACTTGTAGTCCATTGTAACTGCCAAATATTTTTTTTTTCTTTTTTACACTTGGCCTGGATCCTCTATTAGCATTGATTTAAGAACAGGACTTTACATTTATTATCATAGTAAATCTCTTTTGTTAAATTTGACTGATGATTCCAGCCTGGTGAGATAATTTTGGGTCCTGATTCTCTTTTATGACTTGGTTGCAATTTCTCCTTTGAGGTTAAAATAAGCTTACTAGCTAGCTTCATCCAAATTCCTGGGGGAAACAATGCTTGTTAGAAGGGGGTCAAGGACTTTCTGGAATATCATCTTGTTCTTCTTCACACATTCTTACCCTTCTTTAATTTCTGGATGCAAAGTATATTGTTCCTTGTTGACAAAATGGAAAATGAAATCCTAAGATAGTAAAGTGGCTGTCGACTGTAATGCTCTTAAATCACTTTGCTGCTTAGTACTCTCACAGCTAATGTGCAGTTCCCTCTGTGGGCAGTGACAGTTTACATCATATCACCTTTCATTTCAATTTAGCATGCCTGCTCACTCGTGCAAGGGGAGGTTTAGTCCTTGGTAACAAGTCTAGAAAATTCTAAATTACACCAAAGGAAAATACCACCAGAAGATAGAGAATTTTTAATGAAAACATATTTTCACAGTGTGGCATTTCAAGTAGAATAACTAGAATTGCAGAAACTGGGGCAACATTGTGTTATGCAATTTTTCCTGGGAAAGCTAAAAATATGTTCTCAGCAGAGAATTAATGAATCGTAGTGATTTGATGCTAAGCAGTTCTGTTTTAATTAAAATATTTAACTTACTAATAAAATGTTAACACAATTTGAAGGTAGAGAAGTTCTGGTAGAATTAAATTAATATTCTCTTTTTTAAACACCGGGCTCAGCATGTTAAAATAAAATTTGAAGTACTTCTGTGGGTAGTACTACTATGTGATAGCAACCTTCTACCTTGTAGTTCTAGCTGGGTGGGCTCTTGGCTCTTACTCTGTTATGAGTAAGTGAGTTGCTGGATAAGTGTTATCCCTTAGCCGTAAAATAGGTGCCATAAATTTATTGCTTGCATGGCTGCATTGGCTAAATGAACTGCTAAATGGCAGGAAAGCTATGCACCACTGTACTTTAGAAAATTTGATAAATATCCACTTATAAAACATAATAAATTTGAACATTTCAAAGAGAATATAACTCCCTAAAATATATTAATTTTAACTTTTATGGTTACACAAAACAATGATAAAGTAACTCACTTTTTCTAATACATTGAGTGCACTGTGTGTTTCAAGCTATGTGGCAGATATAAGGGAGTCAGAGAGGAATATGAGATAGTTTTGGCCCATAGACCAGAAGGGGAGTCAGAGACTTAATGGTACGATGTGGTCAATAAAATGATAAAGCTATTATCTATATCCTTATACATATCCATACACATGCCCATACATATTTCCATTCCCATAACTATAACCACATCTATTGTGGGAATATGGAGGAGGGATACCTGCCCTAATAGGTGAGAGGCATGGGTAGCATTAAAAGAAAATTTTCTATTGAAGCTTAAGTTGAATCTTAATTAGTAGAAGCTAACTGGGCTGTATTAGTCTGTTTTCATGCTGCTGATAAAGACATACCTAAGACTGGGCAATTGACAAAAGATAGAGGTTTAATGGACTCATAGTTCCACATGGCTGGGGAGGCCTCACAATCATGGCAGAGGGTGAAAGGCATGTCTTACATGGCAGCAGACAAGAGAAGAGAGCTTGTGCAGGGAAACTCCCCTTTATAAAACCATCAGTCTCATGAGGCTTATTCATTATCACGAGAACAGCATGGGAAAGACCCACCCCCATGATTCAATTATCTCCCATCGGGTCCCTCCCATGACATGTGGCAATTGTGGGAGCTACAGTTCAAGATGAGATTTGGGTGGGGACATAGCCAAACATATCATTCTGCTCTTGGCCCCTCCCAAATCCCATGTCCTCACATTTCAAAACCAATCATGCCTTCCCAACAGTCCCCTAAAGTCTTAAGTCATGTCAGCATTAACTCAAAAGTCCACAGTTGAAAGTCTCATCTGAGACAAGGCAAGTCTGTTTGGCCTAAGAGCGTGTAAAATCAAAAGCAAGTTAGTTACTTCCTAGAAACAGTGGCGGTACCCCCTGGATAAATGCACCCATTCCAAAAGGGAGAAATTGACCAAAACAAAGGGGCTAAAGGCCCCATGCAAGTCTGAAATCCAGTGGAGCAGTTAAATCTTAAAGCTCCAAAATGATCTCCTTTGACTCCATGTCTTACATTCAGATCATGCTGATACAAGTGGGCTGCTATGGCCTTGAGTAGCTCTGCCCCTGTGACTTCGTAGGGTATAGCCCCCCCTCCTGACTGCTTTCATGGGCTGGCACTGGGTGTCTGTGGCTTTTCCAGGTACACAGTGCAGGCTGTCGATGGATCTACCATTCTGGGGTCTGGAGGATGGTGGCCCTCTCTCACAGCTTCACTAGGCAGTGCCCCAGTAAGGGACTCTATGTGAGGGCTCTGACTCCACATTTCCTTTCCACACTGCCCCAGCAGATTCTCCATGAGGGCCCCACCCCTGCAGCAAACTTCTGCCTGGGCATCCAGGCATTTCCATATATCCTCTGAAATCTAGGCAGAGGTTCCCAAACCTCAATTCTTGACTTCTGTGTCCCTGCAGACTCAACACCACATGGAAGCCACCAGGGCTTGGGACTTACACCCTCAGAAGCAACAGCCCAAGCCATACCTTGGCCCCTTTTAACCATGACTGGAGTGGCTGTGATGTAGGGCACCAAGTCCCTAGGCTGCACACAGCAGGGGTACCCTGGGCCCACAAAAACATTTTTTTCCTCCTTGGCCTCCAGAACTGTGATGGGCAGGGCTGCTGTGAAGACCTCTGAAATGCCCTGGAGACATTTTCCCCTTTGGCTTGGCAATTAACATTAGGTTCCTTATTACTTATGCAAATTTCTACAGCCTGCTTGAATTTCTTCTCAGAAAATGGGTTTTTCTTTTCTGTTGCATCATCAGGCTGCAAATTTTCCAAACTTTTATGCTGTTTCCCTTTTAAAACTGAATGCTTTTAACAGCACCCAAGTCATCTCTTGAATGCTTTACTGCTTAGAAATTTCTTCTGTCAGATACCCTAAATCATCTCTCTCAAGTTCAAAGTTCCACAAATCTGTAGGGCAGGGGTAAAATGCTGCCAATCTCTTTGCTAAAATATAGCAAGAGTCACCTTTACTCCAGTTCCCAACAAGTTCCTCACCTCTGTCTGAGACCACCTCAACCTGGAATTCATTGTTAGCATTTTGGTCAAAGCCATTCAACAAATCTCTAGGAAGTTCCAAACTTTCCCACATTTTCCTGTCTTCTGAGCCCTCCAAACTGTTCTAACCTCTGCCTGTTACCCAGATCCAAAGTTGTTCCCACACCTTTGGGTATCTTTATAGCAGCGCCCCAGTCTGCTGGTACCAATTTACTGTATTAGTTCATTAGTCTGTCTTCATGTTGCTGATAAAGACATACCCAAGGCTGGGTAATTGACAAAAGAAAGAGATTTAATGGACTCATAGTTCCACGTGACTGGGGAGGCCTGACATGGCGGCAGACAAGAGAAACTCCCCTTTATAAAACCATCAGATCTCATGAGACTTATTCACTATTATGAGAACAGCATGAGAAAGACCTGTCCCCATGATTCAGTGATCTCCCACTGGGTACCTGCCATGATATGTGGCAATTGTGGGAGCTACAATTCAAGATGAGATTTGGGTGGTGACGCAGCCAAACCATATCACAGGTTATGATGTGTGTGTATGTGTTTGTACTTACATTTTTATGTGTATGTATGTGGAGGCATCTGTGTGTTTGGGAGAACAAGGAAAAGGACTGTGATATTCCTGAAAGTGAGTTGGAACAAAAGCTTGGAAGTGAGAGACACTGTGAGATGGCTGGAATATATAGATTGTCTGGATGAGTTTAGGTTGGAGTGGGATACACAAGGAGCTTGTGGACAAAGGGAATCCATCAAAGGTGTTGGAGCAAGGGGATGGTATAATCAGCTTTACATGCTGGGTGGATTGCTTTGATTACAATGGGCAGGATAGATGGAACATGGCAAGATTTGGGGTATGACTGTGGAGTAAGCTGTCCAGATGAGAGATGATAGAACCAACCTCACTTGGCCTTGGTGATAGTGATTTGGGGAGGGGGAGGTCAATAAATTTTTAGAAAGTAATATCAGATAGATATACCTATCTTATATATCTTTTGTTAGGTTTGTTTCTAGATACCACATAGTTTCTGCTAATGTTGCAAGTCATATTTTTTTAAAATTATGTTTTCTAATTAATTCTCATGGTAGAATATTATGTAGCAGTAAAACTAGTGAACTGCAGCCATGTGCATCAACAGTAGTAAGTCTAAGGAGCATAATCTTGAGTGAATAAAGCAAGTCCCAAATGAATGACTGCATTTTTATAAAGCTTAAAAACAAATAAAACTGAAAAATGTGTTGGTTAGAGATGCACAGGTATGTAATAAACCAACATGGAAAAGGAAATAATAAAATAAAATTAAAGATTATGATTAATTCTCATGGTGGGGAAGGTGAGGGAAAGAATACAGAAGGGGGAAGTATATGGGTGAATAGAATGGCATTGGACAGTTTTGATTCTTATATTAGTGGTGGGTTCATGGGTTCTGGTTTTATTATTATTCATTATATATATGTCAAATGTAGTATTTTGTATTATTTAATATATCAAAAAGATAATAAGGGAAAAACAGATACATAAGTGGAAATAAGGGCAAGATATCCCCAGGTTTCTAGCTTGGGTTATGGGATCGTGATAGTATAAAATAAATAGAGACAATTAGACATTTATTCAGGAACAATGATGAGCTAAGGTTCTTGAAGCACATCTAAACAGATGGATATGCAAGCCTGCAGCTTGGGGAGAAAATCTAGGCTGCATATGCAGATTTGTAAGTCATAAATATGCAGTCATCTTTCAAACCAAAAAATGGATAAAATTACCCGGGAAGAATTAAAAACAACAGCAACAACAACAAAAGTGAAAATAAAGTACTCCTGGGGAGCACCAGCATTGAAGTATCAGGAGAAAGAGAAGTCCATACAGAGAAGGAATGGGTCAAAAGATAGGAGGAAAAGTGAGTGGCATCATGGAGAAAGCCAAGGGGGTAAAGTTTCGTGAAGAAGGGGTGATTATCAGTGTCAGATACACCAGACCATTTACTATGGTGAGGCCTGGAGTTAAGAGGTTTGTGCTGACCTTAGCGAACTCTGTTTCAGAGCTGTGGGGACAGAAGCCAACTGAAGTGGGGAGAGGGGTCTGGGGAGCAGGACAGCAGGTACAGTGGAGGGGGTAGAGGAATGTTTGTAGAATATGAGTGTTCTGGGGTGAATAGTGCCCTCCCAAAATTCAAGTTCTCCTGGAACCTCAGTATAGCACTCTATTCAAAAATAGGATCTTTGCAAATGTAATTGGGTTAAAATCAGGAATGAAGACTAGATTAGGGTGGTTTCAAATCCAATGACTGCTGAAGTTATAAAATGAGAAAAATTTGGACACAAACACACTGGGAGAACACCATGTGACAAGAGGCAGAGATTGGAGTAGTGCATCCATAAGTCAAGCCATTGCTGACAACCACGTGAGGCTAGAAGAATGACATGGAACAGATGCTTTCCTAGAGCATTTAGATGGCCCTGCCAGCACTTCAACTTAGGCTTCTAGGCTATTGGACTGTGGAATAATAAAATTCATGTTGTTTAAAGTTACCCAATTTGGCATACTTTGTTATAGCAGCCCCAGGAAACAAATATAATGAATGATAACTGGTGTGTGATTAAATAAAGAGAGGGCTCCACTTTTTATAGGATGGATGAGACTTAGTACATTTGCAGAACAAGAGAAAGTGGCAGTATTGAAAGGTGGAGACTTGAAGAGGGGATTGGATCTTGAAGGCTCTGCCATCATGAATGGATTAATATCTTCATGGGTTAGTGGATTAATGGGTTAAATAGTCGGTTATTATGAGGGTGGAACTGATGATTTCGTAAGAAGAGGAAGAGAAACCTGAGCAGATACATTAGGAGAGCAGGAAAGGATAAAGATAAGGGAGGGATAGGGAATGCTTGGTGGAGCACAATCCTGGAAGTCCCAAGAACCATGAGTTCAGGGGTCCAGGCAGAGTTCATTGGTTTTAAAATGTAAACAGTGTACTCTGTGACTGGAAGAAAAAAAGCAGGATGGCATGAGGTGGTAGTTAGATTGTAGATAAGAGAGCAGGAAGTAAAGAAAGGCATCCTTGATGACTTCATTTTTCTTAAAGAGATTAGTTCTTCTGCTGAGGATGAGGGTAAGGGAGGCAGTTGAGTTGGAAGTAGTAGTGGAAGTTTGGAATAGTTGTTCAAGACCAGAAAGCTGACCAGAGATTACCTATAATTGACAGTAAGTGTCCAGGTCTCAGCTGAGTTTGGAAACCATTGATTTGTATTAAAGATGTACTACACTATTGTGAGATGTTTCCAGACAGCACTCAGACTCCTGAGGGTTACAGCAGGAAAAGTGGCTCCTAGAGTTGGGATTTTATAAGATGGATGCAATGGAGGGATATTGGTACAAGGAAGAAGAGAAGAGGATGTTGGTGAGACAATGAGCTCACGACCAGCAGTGCACTCCAACCTGGGTAGAAAGGAAGAGCTAGAGGGCAGAGGGCATGAAAAACTTTATGGTGACAGTGACAAGAGCAGCCATGATGTCAGCTAGAAACATACTTTTGATCCATGTGTTTTTGACAAGGCATGGCCATTGTCATCTGTGAACATTTAGTATAACTTATACTGTACTCAGAACTAAGGTACAATAGAAAATAATAAGTGCTGAAGAGGATGTGGAGAAATTGGAACTCTTCTGCGTTACTGGTAGGAATGGAAATTGGTACAGCCATTGCATGAAACAGTTTGGTGGTATCTCAAAAAGTTAAATATACAATTAACTACTATATAATACAGCAATTCTACTTCTGTGTGTATACTCAAAAGTTTGGAAAGCAGGGGCTCAAACAGTTATGTGCCCACCAATGTTCATACAAGCATTCTTTACAATAGCTAAACAATTGAAACAACCTGTGTCCATCCACAGATGAATGGATAAACAAAGTATGATACATACATACAATGGAATATTGCTCAGCCATAAAAAGGAATAGAATTCTGACATTTGCTACAAAAGGATGAACTTGAAAACATTATGCTAAGTAAAATAAGCCAGCCACAAAAAGACGGTACCGTGGTTCATTATCTGTTGCCAATAATAGAATGGATATGCCAAATGGATAATAGAATGGATATGCCAAATGGATAATAGAATAGAATGCCAAAATGGGTAATTTATAAAGAAAAGGAATTTATTTTTCACATTCATGGAGGCTGAGAAGTGTAAGATCAAGTGATTGCATCTGGTGAGGACCTTCTTACTGATGGTGGCTCTCTGCAGAGTCCTGAGGTGACATAGGGTATCACACTGTTAGGGGGCTGAGTGTGCTAATGTATTTGCTCAGGTTTCACTTTCTCTTCTTATGAAATCATTAGTTTCATCCTCATGATAACCCATTAATTAACCCATGAATCAATTAATCCATGAATGTAATAATCAATTTATGAAGTCAGAGCCTTCAAGATCCGATCACCTCTTAAAGTCTTCTTCTTTCACTACTGCTGCAGTGGGGATTAAGTGTCTAACACATTCAGTTTATAGACACATTCAAACCATAGTAGACAGATTCTATATGGTTCCACTTATATGAAATACTGAGAAAAGGTAAATTCCTAGAGACAGAAAATAGAATAGAAGATACCAGGGGTTGGAGGAAAGGCAGAAGAGAGAGTTATTGTTTAGTGAGAACAGAGTTTCTGGAAGTAGTGGTAATGGTCACTGTCTTAGTCAGTTTGGGCTGCTATAACAAAATATCAGAGACTGGGTAGCTTAAACAACAGGCATTTATTTCTCATAGTTCTGGAGATTAAGATGCTAGCTGATTCA
The DNA here is from genome assembly GCF_049350105.2 of Macaca mulatta. Taxonomy (NCBI): domain Eukaryota; kingdom Metazoa; phylum Chordata; class Mammalia; order Primates; family Cercopithecidae; genus Macaca; species Macaca mulatta. The sequence continues at coordinate 29,467,449 of NC_133406.1, forward strand.
GTTCCTGGTGAGGTCCCTCTTTCTGGCTTACAGATAGCCATCTTCATGCCATGACCTCATGTGGTAGAGAGAGAGTAAGCAAGAGCTGTAAGAAGAGAGCACTGATTTTAATACTCCCCTCTCCTGACTTCATCTAAACCTAATTACCTCCCAAAGTCCCCTCCTCCTAATATGATTACATGAAAGGTTAGGGCTTCAACACATGAATTTTGGGGAGACACAGACATTCAGTCTACAGCAGTTACATAAAACTGTGAATGTACTTAATGTCACTGATTGAACACTTAAAATCACACCTATCAGAACGGCAAAAACCTAAAAACTAACAGTACCAAATGCTAGCAAGGATGTGGAGCAACAGGAATTCTCATTTGTTGCTGGTGGGAATGCAAACACAGTATAGCCACTTTGGAAGACAGTTCAGTGGTTTCTTAGGAAACTAAACATATCCTTAACATACTATCCAGCATCCTTACTCCTTGCCATTTACTCAAGTGAGGTGAAAATTTGTGTCCCTGCAGAAACTGGCACATGAAGGTTTATCACAGCTTTATTCATAATTGCCCAAACTTGGAAGCAACCAAGATGTCCTTCAGTGTTTACTTTACAGTAAATAAACTATGGTATACCCGGACAATGGAATATTATTCAGTGCTAAAAAGAAATGAGCCTTGAAGAGACAAGGAGAAAACTTAATGCATATTACTAAGTGAAAGAAATCAATCTGAAAAAGCTACATATTATATGACTCCAACTATGTGACATTCCTGAAAAGAAAAAACTGGAGAAAATAAAAAGATCAGTGGTTGCCTGGGGTTAGGGGAGAGGGAGAGATGAATGGGTGGGTCATGGAGGATTTTTAGAGCAAGAAAATACTCTGTATGATACTATATGGTAGACACAACATTTGTCAAAACCCATAGAATATACAACACCAAGAGGGACCCCTAACGTAAACTATAGACTTTGGGTGATAATGATGTGTCAACATAAGTTCATCTATTGTAACAAATGTCCTCCTCTGGTGATACATGTTGATATTGGGGTAGTGCATACACCAGGGCAGGAGGTGGGGTATATGGGAACTCTGTACTTTCTGGTCAATTTCTCTGTGACCCTAAAGCTGCTCTAAAAATGGTCTATTTTTTAAAAAAGTGAAAATAATGAATTATATTATCTCTATATAGAGATATTATATTATCTCTATATAGAGATATTACATTATCTCTATATAGAGATATTATATTATCTCTATATAGATAACATATATATATATATTCACAGCAAAAAAAAAAAAAAAATTACTAAGAGATTGTTTTCAAAACTATTGACTGTGTAAACCAGAAATAAAATTCCAAGCCACACAACCAACCGAATGGATGACTCTCAGTCAAGGGCATTCAAAAGTTAACCTGAAATACTAGTTCAGGCCATGATAGGAATGGGTGGTCAGATGTGTCTCATTGTATCTTCCTCTCGTTGGAACTCAGGCATAGCTGACCAGCATTAACATTAGAACAGAGCCCTTAGACTGACAAAACAGACCCTTTTTACAATAAGATACCAACATGATGGTTAGCAGGCCCTAAAATAAATCAAAGTATTTTACCCTAAAATACATTTCTTTGACATATTTTGAAATGGCCCTGTAAAACTGTCTCCTGTGGGGAAAATCTACATTCTGTAGAGAATGGTCTTCCCTTTCCAGGTCTTTGTCCTGATCCAGGAGAGAATTAACAGTCTGGCACCTTTTTAAGTCTGATAAGAAACATTTACAGTCTATTCTGTCTGAAGCCTGCTACCGGGAGGCTTCACCTACATAATAAGAACCTCAGCCTCTACAACCTCTTATCTTAACCCAGAAACTCCCTTCTATTGATTCCAGGTGTTTGGATAAACTTTCAACCAATTGCCAATCAGGAAATCTTTGAATCCACCCTATGACCTGGAAGCCACCCTCTCCACCCTTGCCTTTCCAGACCAAACCAATGTACATCTTACGTATACTGATGGATGTCTTATGTCTCCCTAAAATGCATAAAACCAAGCTGCAGCCCAACCACCTTGGGCACATGTTGTCAGGATCTCCTGGGGCTGTGTCATGGGTCATGGTCATTCATATTTGGCTCAGAATAAATCTCTTCAAATATTTTACAGAGTTTGACTCTTTTCACTGGCAACTTTATTGAGAATACCTTGATTCATGGTATTCTACCAAATAATTAAAAACTATACTTTGTATTTTTGATGGTATTTTAGTTTAAATATAACCAGAAAGTTGAATAAACAGGATGCAAGAGGGGCAAAAAGACTTTGTCTAGCTTGGTCCCCTCAGTGATTTCTCTTCCCTGGAAACCTCCATTGTGGCACCTCTTTTTTTTTTTTTCCCCCAATTGATAGAAAACTGTTTCTCTGCTTATGACACTTGTGACACCAAATGTGTGGATTTTCTACACCAAGCAATTCTCTCAATTCTCTGGACACCAACTGGGTGTCCTACAATTTAATTCAATTCTGACATTATTCAGTTAACACAGACTCCACAGGTTGATGTCTTATTCCCATAAGACTATCCCCAGTTCAAATGCCAATCTCAGGTAGTGAGTCCCCAGGTAATCCATACTTCTGTGCAATTTGACTAGGGGTTTACATGCAAATTAGGGGTTCACATGACCCCTTCCTCAGATTCAATCATTTGCTATAACAGCTCATATATTTCAAGGAAACACTTTTGTTTACTTGTTTATTAAAAAGGATATAATAGGCTGGGCATGGTAGCTCATGTCTGTAATCCCAGCACTTTGGGAGGCTGAGGTGGGTGAATTGCTTGAGGCCAAGCGTTTGAGACCAGCCCAGGCAACATGGCAAGACCCTGTGTCTACAAAAAAAAAAAAAACCACAAAAATTAGCTGGGCATGGTGACATGTGTCTGTAGTCCCAGCCACTTGAAAGGCTGAGGTAGGAGGATTACCAGAGCCTGAAGAGGTTGAAGCTATAGTGAGCCAAGATTATGCCACTGTAAAGCCTGGACAGCAGAGCAAGGCCCTGTCTCAAAAAAATAAAAGGTTGGGGGGTGGGGATGGATATTATAAAGGATACAGATGAACAGCCAAAAGAAGTACATAGGGCGAGGTCCAGAAGTATCTGAAGCATGAGAGATTCTGTCCCCATGTAGTTCAGGCATGTCCCCCTCCCAGCACATGGATGCATTTAACAACCTTGAAGCTCTCTGAACCCCTTCAGTGAGAGTTTTTATGGAAGTTCATTATGTAGGTGTGATTGATTAAATCATTGGCCATTGGTGATCTATATTTAGCTCCTCTCCCCTCCCTGGAGATTAGGGGGTAGGGCTGAGAATTCCAACTTTCTAGTCATGTAGTTGGGTTCTCTGGCAACCAGGGGTCAATCAAGAATCCCCTCATTAGCGTAAACTCAGGTATGGTTGAAAGGGATCTGTTATGAATAACAAATGATACTTCTCTCATCCCCATGACTCAGCAAATTCCAAGTGCTTTAGAAGCTCTGTGTCAGGCACCATGGGCAGATACCAAATACATATTTCTTACTATGTTGCATTCACCACCTGGTCCGTAGAGATACTCCCTGTTGAAGTCCCCCTTGCCCTCTCAGGTGGCCCTCCTAAACAACACTTAAATGTCTTTTGGGCAGCTTCTTTCCCCACGTGGCCTGCATCTGTTCTATGGAAAATATTCACGTATTCTATCCTTTGCCCTGATGGTGCCCAGTCTACTCCCATAGGCTTGAGCTTTCTCTGGCCTAAGCCAGGCACAGAAGCCTCCGTGTCCCTCAGCTGCAGGATCTCAAGCTCTCTGAAAGGTCTCTCACTAAGCATGAGGGCAGAAGAAGGCATTTCCCTCCCTTGCCCTTCATGGGCAGAGGGTGGGGTTCACAGATCTTTACTTCTCCTGATCCTTTTATTATTATATTCTCAGAAGTGTTAAGGGGCTTGCCATCCAAAAGACCACCAGGATGGCTAAATAGTAGAAAGAAGAGCTTTGTTAGCAATATCAGTTTGCAAATCAGGAAGAGAGTCTCTGGCATCGACCCAGGGTACTCTCCCTTTGAAGTGGGAAGGGGCAGGTTGGGTTTTATGCTCCACAGAGTTGTATTACACAATACAGTCATACACATTCAGCAAGTTTGAGGGGAAAGCTACCCATATTTACAAGAGGAGCCAAGTGCATATGCAGTGAGTAAACATGTGTAACATACATACTGTGTTGACTTTGGGGTGGGGTTTTAGCATTAAAATGAGGTAGAATTTGGCTCTTTAAATCAAAAGGCAAACTATAGGACACAAAGACAGTTTGTGCGCAACCTCTATAACGTGGCTGAAATTGGCTTAAGGTTTGTAGTTGCTTATCAGAAAAAAATGTTTATAAAGCCAGCCTTCTGTTCAGTCATTGAGTCGTAGTGGTCTGGGTTGTGAATCAGAGTTAAGAATGGTCGAATAACTCCTTTTGTTATGGAGTATAGCAAGGGTGTGGTTTTTCTTGTAGCCTCAGGAATTTAGGAAGTTGTCATGCCAGCTGAGCCCTGAACCCTAGACCTGTAGGTAACTTTTGTTTCCTTAATCTTAGGGTTTGTCTTAGTTGACAAAAGGGCATCTATTTTGGTCTCTCAGATCACAGGCCCAAGAGGTAAAAAATCAGTTCTGAGTCATTTTTTAGGTCAATTCTACATACAGCGGCAGTCTCATACTTACAGATTCCCACTGTAACTGAAATACTGTTCATGATGTGTTTGGTATGGTGTTTGGCTTGGTATGGTGAAGTGAGCTCTGGACCAGTGGTGAAATGACCTGAGTTCTTGTATTTCTACCGTCTTTTAGTTTGTGACTTTATAAATAAATTACTTTGTTGGGATACAGAAAACAATTCCCCAAAATCTAGCTTTTTGAAATACTGAGTGCTTTGAAAATGGAAAGGCCTTAGAAATAGGCCTCAGAACCAAGGTCTCTCTCTGACTTTCCTCTGCCTCTCATCCTCCTTTTTTTCCCAGGAAGGAGAGGGGGAGAGACTCTCTCTGGAATTTCCTTATCTAAGAAAGTGTATTTCACAAAGAAGTGCAATTGTTTTAAAAGCACCCTCCCTAGAAATCTCATCAAATAGCTAGGAAAAATCAACCTTCAGAGAAACAGAAGGGACTGGGAATCGTCACCAAGTCAACATGCCCAGACAGACTTTTCATCTGTTCTTCTGAGTGCAGCTCCAAGAAATTAACTGGGGAAATGTATTTGCATAATAAGACCACCTTTGTTCCTGTGCAGTTCTGCCCACCCCTTACCTTCCCATAACTTGTTCCATCCAGCTTTCAAAGAGAATCATTTACAAAATAATATATACCTCACAGGTCCATATATCTCTCCTCTATGAAGAGAGATTTGAAGCCTCAATCATCTGGACCGTCTTTGAGTCTCATACTTTGTATATTGCTTCTGCGTTTATGCAAATTAAATTTTGTATGCCTTTTTCTCCTACTAAACTGCCTTTCGTCAGCTTATTTTCAGCAAACCTTCAGTGGGCACAGAGGAAGTCTTCCCTCCGCCCCTACAACTTAATCTCTTTGATGATCACTTTCCATAAAATGGTTTTGAAGATTGAATGAGATAGAGCAAATGAAGATGCTTTGAATGTATATATGTGCTAAACACATGAAAAATGCTCTGTTGTTAGTTCAAAGCACTTTCTCTTCTATTGAGGCTTCTAATCAGTATGATTCTGTGATGACAGAAACTCAAAAGCTTACCTTTTTTTTTCTTCTGGTACTGAAAACTTCCATCTTGTCAAAAGACAAAATTACAACAAATTTAGTTTAAAGATCTTAACTGGCTTTTATTTGTGATTCTAGAATCAGACAACACTTCATTTTACAAAATAAAATGAGTGTTCCAATGAATTGAGCAGAGGTTGGTTTTATAGACAGAAATGGACTAAGAAGGCAGAAACAGAAAACCAAAAAAGTCTGGGTTGTTTCAAGGTTACTTTTCTTGCAAAGGTTAAAGCAGAGGGCACTTCATTATCATGCCAGCTAGCACTGGCTTGTTTGGAAATTTGGCTATTATCTCTCTCTCCTGATTTCTTGCAAGGTCGGATAAATAACTTAGTTTTGGCTTGGTGGTGTGGAACTTTAACTTGAGTTACCCCATTTTGTTTTGGTATGTGTTGGGCTTAGTGCAGGAGCTCAGTCCAAACCAATGGCCTCCTGTAACAGTCTTAAGGAATTATAGTTGGAGTGAAAGTCCATTCTTCTGTCTCATTTGCTTACTAACCTATACTAAGGAAAAAAAAATGGGACTTTAAATTTAAATATTGTTTTTAATTTTCTGTTGGAACAAATGAGTGATTGCTGTATAAAGGTGCATTTCAAGTACCAAATGCAAAATTATGCTATTGTTGTGTTGTTCAAATGTGAACTTTAGTGGTTACAGCTGAAACTTGTAGAGATGTCTCAGATTCTGCCTTCAATTGGCTCATTCAGCTTTGATGGAAAAACACTTTATTTCTTAGAAAAGCTAGAATAACTGTTATCATTACTTTAATAATGACATTTACACAGGCTTTAGCGTGTACATGCTTACTGGGCACTCGTCTAAGTGCTTTCCAAATGTGGGGACAGAAAGGGGGTGATCCCTTTGCTCCCCATCATGGCTGACAGTCCTATAACAAATGACAGGTTAACAAGAGAAAAGCATAATGATTTATTAATGTGTATAAGCATGGGAACCAACAAAAAATAGGAAAGCTCAAAGAAGGGCCACATGGTTGATGCTAAAATACCCTCCTTACTGGGTTAAGGGAAGTGGAGGTGTAGGAGTAATTGATTTTTAGGGGGAATGAATGAGCACAAAGAACAGTGATAAATTATAGTCAGGATGAAGTTCCAGTGAGCTCCGAGCAAGGCAGTGGGAACGTGAGGGGCTGAACTTCACTGTGAACAAAAGTTGTCTTCTTATGCAGGTGGTGTCTCCCAGGTAATCTCTGGAGCTGCCCTTAGAAGAATAGATGAGAAGTCTCTCTGGACATGGTGATGACTCCTAGTCTCTTCATTGGGATTCCTAGAAATGGGGGATCTTAAGAAAATTGCATTTCTTTGGTAAAGAAGCTTTCTTAGTCATATAAAGGAAATTCTAGAAAGAGTCTCTCCCAGTGTGCTTCAGCAAAAAAAGAGATTAAACAGATAGGCAGGTGAAGGCCAGAGAGAGACCTTGGGGCTACTTCTTTAGTTCAGCATGTCAAAACGCCATATTTTGAGGTATTGTTCTCTAGGCCCTAATAAATATATCGTCTTATCTAATTCTCACAACAATCCTAGGAGGTAGGTGACATTATTCCCATTTTACATAGAGGAAACTGAGGCACAGAGAAATTACAGTTTACCCAGGACAATCAGGGTTGTTTGGAGTATTAACATGAAATAATGTGTGTGAATAAAAGCTTGGTGTATAGTACAGCAGATTCTCAGTCATTTTTAATTTACTCTAAGGGTCAAGAGTTAGTAATTATAGAAGTCCATGTGACTTTGGGGCTTTCATTGGGCAAAACCACAAGTTTTGGAGGAAACAGATAAACATAAGCACTTATTCTTATTTGGCATAGATAGTTCCTTTCTTCTGCATCCTACTGCTATTTTCACTTTATAGATGGAATACTTTGAGGCAGGAAAAATCATTATATCTTGAAATAATTTTTAAAACAATCCAATAACAAACTCAGAACTACTGAAGAATAATAAAGGTAAGACAATATATATTAAAAATTGTAAAGGTAACATTTTTGGGAAATTGACTTTTTTTAGCTATATGGGATATTATTATTATTATCATGATCATTATTAGTTCCATTTTACATAGGAAGAAATTGAAGCACAGAGAAGTTACAGGTTAGCCAGGATAATACCTATTTTCCAGAACTTTTGTGGGGTATTAACAGTACTTAATGTGTGTTAATTTACATACTAACTTAGGTAACAGATGTATCTTAAGAATATGTATATAAAATATGTTTTTGGATTCAAATTTGATTTTAAATATGATAAATAAAAATATTTTTGCTAAGATATATAATTATCCTCCAAATTATTTTTAGGATAAGTATGAACTTTTATATGCAATGCAGTTCCATCTTATGTAAGCGCTGTATTCTAAAATTAGTTTTTAAATCAAATATAGGGTATAGTAAGAATCACCATTAGGACCACTGAGCTCAATATTGTATATGTGATGTGGATACAACCAACATTCCTTCTAACTTTTACTGGTCACTGTTTTTCAATGGGTCTCAATTGTTTTTTTTAAAGTTTCTTCTTTCAGGATGTTAAAAAGAAGTATCAAGTAGCTATTATCAGAATTCAGTTTTGTTTTTTGTGAAAATCTCTTTCCCTGACAGGTTATAACAGTCCAATGATGTGCTTGTCAAATTGCGGCATTACTTTTATGTTGAACATTTTAAAAAAAACTATAACAGTAGCCTACATTTTAAATATACTTAGTATGCAATGGGCATTGTGCTAAATTCTTTCTGTGCATTATCTTATTTAACATTTAACCACAAAGAGGAATGCATTCTGTCTCTTACACTTCTTAGTAAATGCTTTATGATTTCACTCATTAATTTCACACATTTTTATTTTTAAAAATGTGGTATGTGTTGTTATTTGCCCAGCCGTATATATCCTGTTTCCTTTTGTTTTTTCTCTTTGGTGCTTTTGTTAATCACTTGTTTATAGTTTTAAATGTTCTCTTTTCTCCTCTTGTTTTTTTCCCAATTATATGAAATCTCCTAAGTGTAATTCAGATTCTACCCTTTCTATAAATCCTTTACAGACCACTCTACCCTAAAAAGACCCCTCCCTTTGTGAAATCTACATAGCATTCATTTGACAATTATTCATTAAGCTGTTTATCTTGAAATTTTATTTAAATCTTTTGCTTAATTTTCACAAGTTTGTCTTCTTTTCCAACTTTGGTAAGTCCTTCAATTATGAAATATAGCTTAACACTTTGTTTCCCTATACTAGTGGTTGTTTAATGAGTAGCAGATTTTCATATGGCCTGAAAACTCCACTCCCAATCGAAAGGATATATTACAGAATGGAAAATAATCTGAATTCTGTAACCTAAGAAGCAAAATAGTCTGAATTCTGTAACCTAAGAAGCACAATGTGTAATTGCAGGCTTGCTCAAAAAACAAACAAACAACAACAAAAAATATCAAAAACAACAACAACAACAAAAACCCCCCAAACCCCCGAGAAGACCTTATCACAAAAGCCAAAACAGGTTTTGGGAAATGGAAAATACAATATTTTCATGGTATTAAGCTTCATATGAAAATGAAGTCCAGACAGCAACAACATACTCTTTAAGAGTCTTATCGTGAGCTAGTCTGTATAAATGACTAGACCAGAAGGGGAGGAGATGGCTCATAAAAAGATCTGCTCCTAAAAAGAAAGTCTCAGAGATTTTGCTCCAGAGTGTTGGTTCATACTGAAAGAGGAAAAGAACATTAGACGTTCTAAAACGCTGAAAGAGGCATTCAAGACCTCATAGTCTTTGAAAAACAGCACATAGTTCAGTTTTGACTTGGAATCATTCATTCATTCATTCATTCATTCATTCATTTTTTTCTTGTAATCATTCCTGTATCCTTAAGGAATGTTAAATCAAAGTTGTAGAAGACATAGTCCCTACTCTCTAAGCACTTTCATTGTAGCATTGGAGATAAAACACAAACAAGTAGTTACTATGCTGTAGAAGGCATAATACATGTTACGTGAATAGCCTTGAACATGTTACTTAGCCTCCTGGGATTTAGTTTCTTTATTTGTAAGGAGCAAGCACTGGCTTTGGTAGAAAATCTTTAAGGCCGTTTCTACATGCAAAATCACATAAGTAGTACATTCACAAGATCTTGAAAAACTTTAGAGGAGAAGCACATTCCTTGCAGTGGAGAGATCAAGGGAAATTTCTTAGTGGAAATGATATTTGAAGAGGGCCTTGTTAGGTTGTTTTGAAAGGCATAGACGATGATAGTGATAAAACCAGTTATTGAGTGTTTGCTGTGCAGAAGGCAGTATGTGAGGCACTTTAAATACAGATTCCTAGGCCGGGCGCAGTGGCTCACACTTGTAATCCCAGCACTTTGGGAGGCCGAGGCGGGCGGATCACCTGGGGTCGGGCGGTGAAGACCTGCCTGATCAACATGGAGAAACCCTGTCTCTACTAAAAATACAAAATTAGCTGGGCGTGGTGGTGCACGCCTCTAATTCCAGCTACTTGGGAGACTGAGGCAGGAGAATCGCTTGAACCCGGGAGGCGGAGGTTGCGGCGGCCGAGATTGCGCCATTGCACGCCAGGCTGGAAAACAACAGCGAAACTCCATCTCGAATACAAACGAACAAACAAAAAACAAAGAAACAAACAGACAAAAAACCCCATATTCCTGTGGGGAAGAGGGTGGAGCAGAGTTATCTCTCAATACCCTGAAGTTATTTGTACAATTTTGTGTACATGTAAGTTTGTACATTTTTATGGGGAAAGTTTCCATGGCTTTTCTCAAATGCTTAAAGTAGTCCATAACCCCAGAAACAAGAACCGCGGTATAAAGAGTAGGAGATGAGATTCCTGTATTTTCGAAAATGCCCATGTGTAGGGGGCGGGGGAGGACGGATAGTGGTGCTGGTGGAAAGAAGGAGCAGTTGATAACAAGATGTTAAAAGCTAAGAATTGGAATCAAAGCCCCTGGGAGGGGAGAGCTTGAAGTAGTGAGACACAGTTAATGTGGGGTGGCTAACAGATTGTAACCGGGAGTCAGAATGTCTGGATTTAAATCTTGAACTGACATCTCCTACCTGTGTAACCTAGGCAATTCGTTTAACCTCTTTGAGACTAAGGCTTTTGCTATTTAGATTAATTGTTACAGATTTACTCTCTCTCTTTCTCTCTCTTTTTTTTTTTTTAAATTAAGGGTTTACTATGTGTTAAATGCCTTCATTCATATATTCTTTGATACGGTATGAATTTGTTGAGATCCTATACCTAGTTACTGGGAGAATTTTGGTGAATGAAGCAGAAGTATTTATTCTCTTGCCCTCACTGAAACCTATGAAAGAGACACTATTTTGCAGTAGAGGGAACTGAGGCTTGGGGAAGTTAAGTGATTTCTCAGTCTTGTGATAAGGAAATTGCAGAACCTTCAAACATGGGTCTGACTCCAATTTTTTTTTTTTTTTGAGACAAGATCTTCCTCTGTCACCCAGGCTGTGGCATAATCTTGGCTCACTGCAGCCTCCACCTCCAGGGCTCAAGTGATCCTCCCACCTCAGCCTTCCAAGTAGTTGGGTCTACAGGCATATGCCACTATGCCTGGCTAATTTTTTGTATTTTTGGTAGAGACAGGATTTCACCATGTTGCCCAGGCTAGTCTTGAACTCTTGAGCTCAGGAGATCAACCCGCCTCGGCCTCCCAACACGCTAAAATTGTAGGCATGAGCCCCGACTCCTGGCCCAAAGTCTTAATCACTAGTGTTTTTTACTTCAGAATACTGTAGGCATGGCTGACTCTTGTGAGAATGTTAACAAGGGGAAACTTACTTTATTTCAGGAAAAATTTGCATATAAACTCAAAGGTTGAGAGAGGGATGCTACAGATATTTTGGATAGACTCTTCTAACTTTATGAAACTACTAAGAAGTATTATTATATAATGGAGTATTTCAAATCAGTTATTCATATGATGACACAATCAGATCACTGAGTAGTAACTATACTGTTACTGAAACTGCATTTTTCATTGTGATCTATGTTATTCGTATTAAGAACCCTCTAAAATGAGTGCGCTTGCTTTTCAAGTAAGACAGATTTTTTTCTCATATATTTTTCACTGATTGTCCATTTTTCTACTCCCATAATTTTATCTATTTTGCAAAAGAAATGAATTACTTTTCATATTTAAGCCCCTTTTAAGGGAGGTGGGTGTCCTTGTGAGTTTTCCATTAAGTTCCAATTGAGAAAATTAGTGACTATCATAGCTAAGTATTAATTTACATACAAATTGAGTTGAAGAAAACCAAAATTTCAGAGTTTTGGATCTGAACTTTAATTTGTTTTCTTTATAGGTGCATTTCTGTTAGCATCATTTAAACTGACTGCATAATGCATTAGGTTTTATTGAGTGCTGGCTATTCTTTCAAGAATTATCTAAGGGAAACTTCTAAATATTTTAAGTTTATTTATCCCAATTTATATAATTTATACACTAATTGACCTGTTTCATTAATTGAGTTTTCTTCATACTAGGGACAAAATTTGGTTTTCTTTTTGCTCCCTATCCTTCTTCCCCTCTTATTCTTTTTTTTTTTTTGAGTTGGGGTCTTGGTCTGTCACCCAGGCTGGAGTTCAGTGGTGAAAACATGGCTCACTGCACCCTTGAACTCCTGGACTCAAGCAATCCTCCTGTCTCAGTTTACCGAATAGCTAAGACTGCACATGCATGCCACCATGCCTTGCTAATGAAAAAAAAGATTTTTTTTTTTTTTAAACAGGGAGTTTTGCTTTATTGCCCATTCTGGTCTTGATCTCCTGGCCTCAAGTGATCCTTGTGTCTTGGCCTCCCAAAGCACTAGGATTACAGGCATGAGCCACTGCACCTGGCCATTGTTTTCCTTTTTAAAAAACTTTTCAAGAAATGATTGGGTTGACTCTATTGCCTGAGCCATAGAATTATTTCTACCACTTCTAAGCAAAGGCATCTTGTCAGATGAAGTGGCTTGGCATTTTAGTTTTATATAACCAATTTTCATATCGTGTCCAAGAATTTACATGATATTTACAAGATAAAATCTTTATTTTCATATGTTTAGACCTTTCAATGTAAGAATATGTACTCTTATTATCAAGTTATACTGTACAGACTAGGTAGATGTTGCTTGAGACATAATTGATAATAAACATTTTTGTAGGGCTCCAAACAAAACTTAACTGACTTCTCTATTAGGAAAGCATTTAGAAGCGATATCACTCCCAGTTATAAGAATCTGTGATTTTGTTAAAGTTTAATACATTTATCAGAGTAAGCATCATGGGAACATACTTGTGCTTTTAGCAAAACATGTTGTGGGTATATATGTGCAAACTTGGGCCAGAAGAGGAAAATTTTTCTGAATGATGTTACAATGTTGTAGATAAAGATTTAAAAGATAGATTGTTTTGTAGAAACTGACAAGCTGATTCTAAAATTTATGTGAAAATAAAATAACCCAGAATAGCCAAAACAACTTTGACAAATAACACTGAGTTTGGAGAATTAACGTTATCTGATCTCATTATACAGGTGCCATGGTTTGTGCCTGTATTCCTAGCTAGTAGAGAGACTGCTTGAGCCCAGGAGTTCAGGCTGTAGAGCGCTATGATTGTGCCTGTGAATAACCATTGCACTTCAGCCTGGGCAACTTAGCAAGACCCTATCTCTTAAAATGAGGGCTTATAAAGTTACGATAATCAATGATGTGGCATTGGCATAAAGAGACAAATAGATCAATGGAACAGGATAGATTCAAAAAATGGATCTACACATATGTAGACAATGGATTTTAGACAAAGGCGCAAAGGCAATTCAGTGGAGAAATGGTAGTCTTTCCAACAAAGGTTACTGGAAGTAAACTTGGATTAATAATTTCCACCATATACAAAAATTAAATTGGCTGTTTCTAGCTGCTAACAACTTCCAGGAATTTGGTATGACGACTGTAGTAGTCTGTTCTCATGCTGCTAGTAAAGACATACCCGAGACTGGGTAATTTATAAAGGAAAGAGGCTTAATTGACTTACAGTTCCACATGGCTGAGGAGGCCTCACACTCATGATGGAAGGTGAATGAGGAGCAAAGTCACATCTTACATGGTGGCAGGCAAGAGAACATGTGCAGGGGAACTCCCTTTTATAAAACCATCAGATCTTGTGAGACTTCTTCACTATCATGAGAACAGAATAGGAAAGACCCAACCCCATGATTCAATTACCTCCCACTGTGTCCCTACCATGACATGTGGGAATTATGGGAGCTACAACTCAGGATGAGATTTGGGTGGGGACACAGTCAAACCATATCATTGACATTTAAGGAGCTTACCAAAAACACACTAAAAATCTCCTTTAAATATTTAGATGAAATAATGTTGGTGGCAACTTGTGTATAACATTATATACTCATAGAAAAAGTTTTTTGTGGTTGAATTTTTGAGATATTATAATGTATCCAGCAATGCGTATTGCAACTCTAATATTTTCTTTAAAAATTTTTAGTTACGTATATACATACTTACAGTTCTGATACAGCTACTACTTAGATGTCATTTATAAATTTTATTCCTAGTGGCCAAGATTCTGTGGGGAAACAATATTTCATTTTGTAAATCTTAGACTTCCTATTGTATTTTTTGTGTTGAAATCTGATTATTTGAATTTTCATGACAAAGTCTCATCATTTTGCTTTTAATTACTCTATAGATTTTTATTTGGCAGATCATCTTATTTTTCATTATTAAAACAAGGACTGACATTTGCTGTCTCAGAATTTGTACATTCAATTATTCTTAAAAACATTGGAATAGCTCCTTATTCAGAAACTCTTTTTGATATTTCAGTTTCTAAACTTAGCTGATTATCAAGAGGAAGCAAAAAGATCCTTGAGTACCCAACTGATATTACAAAGTCTTTGATGTAAATCTCATGCATTAGAGGGTCCCAGCCTTATTCTGGCCTTTCCAGCCTTATTTTAGACTTAGACCATGCATACTGGGTTATTGGATTTCTCAGTCTAGGGTAAAATATAAAACCACAAATGAGAATGGGAATATGACTTAAAAACAGATGTGTTGCCAACAGTGAGAAGTGACAACTGTAAACGTGATAGCAAGGGAAGAGACACAAGGGAGAAAAAAAGCATAAAATAGCACATAAAATACTTTTAAGTAAACAAAGTAATCTATAGCAAAAATCGTTGAAATAATAAAAAGTGTTTAAATTTTCTATCCAGTTGGAATTGGATAGAAATTCAACATGTATTATCTGGTTTCCTACATCCTTAAAATTAACTTACCTTGCCCTTTCAACAGCTTTTGACATTATCAATTACTCTTTGGCTTATATGCCAAATATTCCTGGTTTTCCTTCTATCTCTTTTTTCACTCTTTCAGGCTCCCTTGCCAATGCATTATCTTCTATCTGGCCTCTAAGGTTACATCTGCCCAAGGCTCCTTTTTGGTTGTCATTTCATATTCTCCCTTTGACAATGTCTTCCACACTGTGGCTTCAATTACAACCTAAACATTACAACTCTCACATGTTTAGCTCCTGGGCTAAACTCCAGACTCATATTTTTAACTGACTGCTTGAAACTCTACTTGGATATTTCAAATGTATCTCAAGCTCAGCATGTCAAAAGCCATATTTATAAACATTTTTTTCTCCTTATCCACAAACCTCAAACCTCCTCCAAGGTTTATTTGTTGATTCCTTCAGTCATCTACTCATTCATTTATTTATTCCTCAATTCTACAAATATGCAACTTGTTTAGGTACTGGGAATATAGCAGGGGTAAGACAGATAATGCTCCTGTTCTCATGGTGCTTATATTCCAGTGGATGAAGACAGACAATAAAAGACAAATACGAAAAACTTTAGACAGTGACCATGTGCACTGAAGAAAAAGAATTGGGCAATGTAATAGGATATGACTAAGAGATGCTACTTTACTTTGTCTGGTCAGGGAAACCTCTCTAAAGAGATGATATTTTGGATGAGTAAATGACAGGAAGGAGCCACACATGCAGACACTAGATGGACGAACATTCCAGAAGAGGAGCAGCTTATAGAGAGGCCCTGAGGTAGGAAGGGACTTGGTACTCTTGAGCTGCGGAAGGGAGGCCATTGCAGGCAGAGTGAATGAGCAGGTAGGGTGGAGGTAGTGATAGAGATGGCATCAGAGGCAGATGGGTGGCAGACTGTATCGGACTTTCTAGAGTAGGCCAGGGTGAGGAATCTGTATTTTTCTAAATGTACTGGAAAACCAGTAAAAGTCTTTAAACAGGGGAGAAGCATGATGTGATGTATGTTTTAAGGAGATCTTTCCAGCTACTGGGTGGAGAATGGATTCAGTGGAACAAGAGTGGAGTCAGAAAGACTAGTTAGGCTATTTTTTCGGTAGTACAGGTAAGAGGTGCAGCAGGCTTAGAAGCAGCATGGCCATAGTGGAGGCAGTGAGACAGTGTTTGGAAGAGAGTTGAGGAAAGGAAGCTTTGAACAGGTGATTTTTGAGATATCTGTTAGACATCTGAGTGAAAATATCAATTAAGCATTAGAATTAGATATAGACAAATCTGGAATTCAAAGGAGAGGTGAATGTCTGAGATGTGAATTTAGAGGACATATGTAAAAAATTTTAAGGCAATGAGATTAGATGAGAGCACTTAGGATAGAGATGAAAAAGAGGATAAGAAGGTCTAGAAATAACTCTGGTGCTAAGATTTGGAATATAGTTTATCTCTTGATTGTGTTTTACGTGGAAATAAACTATGAGTATGAAATAGAGTTGATTTTTGTTATACTCTTCGAGCTCCTTTGGAAAAAAATATAGAACTAAGTTGAGCTATGTAGGTATCAACAGCTGCTAGATTCTGATTGTTATTTTGGATACTTGTGGTAGAATATTCCATAAAAGTCCCCCATCTCTGGGGATTTCTGTAAATGCTGGCCTTGGTCTTGTCCACTAGCACTATTCCAGTTACATGGGGCCCCTTAACCTTCACCTCTTGGCTCAGCCTTATCCAGGCTTTAGAAGCAGAAGAAAACTGTAAAGGCTGTTGTTCAGCAGTAAATTTCAAGATGGCACTGATATTAATTTCTCTTGACCCTGAATACTGTTCAACTGGCTTCGGCTTTGTATCTTGACAAAATAGCTCTGCCTTCCATTCCATGACTGAATTTGCATCTTGGTTTTCAGCCTCGTTTGCATCTGGAGTTTTGTTTTAATTTCCTACTTTGTCTTGAGAGTACCAGAGCCCTGATCTTAAACCCTGGTCTGTGTCTGGTCTGATACCTGCTTGGCACCAGCTTTTTGTCTTTTATGAAATCTTGGCACCCCCTGACTTACTCGCATCTCACCCTATTGTTCTTAACTCTCCTACTGAGACCTCTACCTTTTACCCACTGCAGAACTCCCTGAGGGTAATTGTTTGCTTCTTTAGATTTCCTTTTTTCTTTGATTGCTAGACTTTCCCTGTTTATCTTAGCAATACAGTTGAGTTCTGTTTCATATCTGGGTCCTATGTAATTAATATATAACTAAACTAAAATTCTAGGATCTTGCCTTCAATTTGGAATGACTTGATGGGAGCATTTAGAAATTACTACTTTTAATTAACACATAATAATTATACATATTTATGGAATATAGTGTGATATTTCAGTACATATATACCATGTGTAATGATCAAATTAGGGTAGTTAGCCTATCCATCACCTCAGACACTTAGCATTTCTTAGTGCTGGGAACATTCAAAATCTTCTCATCTAGCTATTTGAAAATGTACAATTTATTATTCTTAATTGTAGTTACCCTTCAGTGCTACACAATCCTAGAATTTACTACTCCTATCTAGCTGTACTTTTGTATCTGCTCCCCAACCTCTCCCTATCTCCTTTGCCCCCAACACTTCTCAGTCTCCAGTGACCACTATTCTACTCTCTAATTCTAAGAGATCAACTTTTTTTTTAAGCTGTCACATATGAGTAAGAACATGGAGTATTTATTGGAAGCATTGTTATATCCAAAGTGGACTGCTTTAAAGAAGAAATAAATCTACAGATGTCCTTTTTTTTTTTCTTTCTTTTTCTTTTGAGACCGAGTCTCGCTCTGTCAGCCAGGCTGGAATGAGGTAGCATGATCTAGGCTCACTACAACCTCCACCTCCTAGGTTCAAGTGATTCCCCTGTCTCAGCCTCCTGAGTAGCTGGGATTACAGGCACCTGCCATCACACCTGGCTAGTTTTTGTATTTTTGGTAGAGATGAGGTTTCACCATGTTGGCCAGGCTGTTCTCGAACTCCTGACCTCAGGTGATCCACCCGCCTTGGCCTCCCAAAGTGCTGGGATTATAGGTGTGAGCCACCGTGCCCGGCCTACAGATGTTCTTTACTCTAAATGTAATAGGCATTAGGGAAACACAGAAGAGTAAAATGTATCTCTGCCTTTGAGGAAATATGTTTTTAAATATAATCATACATCAATGCTCTATATAGCCAGTGAATTCAGCTTGTTGCATTGAAAACAGTCCCTTATGTATATGACCCCTGTACTCTGTTTTCACTGGAGCCCTGTGCTCACAAAACATTGCTATTAGAAATAAGAAAACTCCAGTTAAAATTTTGAGGAACCTCGATTCTTAGAATAAAGAAGGACAAGAGATTATGTTCTAGTGCTCTGTAATTATTCCTTTCTACTTAACCTCGATTAATGAAAAGATATACATATTTTTCCCCATGGAAGGGGCATAGTGGAAATATTTAAATTCTTATGGTCATGCTGTGCTTTTCACAGATGATTGGAACATTGCCCAGGCATAAACCCGTCTCATCCTTCCCCCAAACAATTTGTCAGTTGTTTAACCTAGCATAATTTGTTTTTCATGACCAGTAAAAATGACAGTGCTAAAATGTTTTAAAAGGAAATAAAAATAAAATAGAGTTATAGCTCTGATTTTTTAATATTCCCCTTTTTTCCTCCCTAATCATTCTTTGATATAGTAATGTATCTTAACCTTTGCTTCAATTGTAGGCTATTTTTAACATGGTAAAAACAGAGAAAATAATCAAAACTAGGAGTTTTATTTTGTTAAACTAAAAACAGAAATTTTATTTTGTGAAAATGAAACATAAATTTCAATAAGACAGGTTATGCTGCAACAGAAAAGAATTTCGTGGATGCATTATCACGGTTTCAATGCTTACGTACACATAACCTTCGTCCTTTGTATGACTTTGTGGCTAGGAGATTTAATACACTGACTACTCACATTGATGCTGGGCTGAAGCCTCAAATTGTTTGAGGAAAAGACCATTTCATGTGCCCAAATATGAAACATTTAGAATGAAAGGAATACTGAGAACATGTCAAGAGAGCTCATGCCACTGGAAATTGTACCTTTCTGTGAGAAAGAAAGTATCTCAAAACTATAAGATGAGATTGTGTAACCTTCAGACATGTTAGTTCACCATAGTATAAAAATATGGTAAACCATAGTTTACCACGGTATACCATAGTAGAAGACACACATTTAGCAGCTCTTAAAAGGTCTAGCTATTGATCAGCTAGTGCAATTCGTTCTATAGAGTCTGACTTAGATGCTAGAATTTCCTTCATCCTCAAACTACAATTATCATCATAGAGACAAGGGGATATGGATCTATGAATCTCTGGAGCTGGGTAGAGGATGGATTACAGGTAGCCCTTTCCTGAAAAGCCAGGTCAGCTGGTTTTGCTGAATTTTCCATCCTGTAGGTGGAATTCTTTTCCAGGAAGCTCTTTGGTTCCCATAGAAAAGAGTATTTTGTGGTTCCTACCCTATTGGTTTTCCAGATATGTTGGGGCAGGTCTGAACCCCAGTGATTGACATAGATTAGACCCAAATTGTCATACCTGCTGTGATTACTCTGAGGTCACTCATTTAGGATCACTTTTTGCGTGCGTGTGTGTGTATAATGTATTTTGTACTTATACAGTACTATAGTAGTATATAAACTGTATAATAGTACTTATACAGTTTAACCAGTGAGATGGTTAAATGGTTAACAAGTAAACCACCTAGTTAACCAGTAAAGATATAAAATGACCTCAGACAAATATAATCAATCCCTACTGTCCCCTGATGAATTTCACAGGCTCCCACCACCATTAGTTCTACCTATTCATCTCATCCATGCTCATTGTTCTGCCTTCTTCCTGTTCCTATGGATGCCCTGGCATGTTTGTTTGTTTCTTTCTGGCCTCCTATTCCCCTCCCCTCAGACATCACTTCAGCATTTGTGTCTTCTCACTTCACTTATCCTGGGTGTCACCATTTCAGCCTATGAACATGCCATTAATTTGCTATCTTTACAAAATTCTCTCTTGACTTTACATACCTCTGTAGCTGCCCTCTCCCTTCTCTCCTCTTCTTTACAACAAAACTCCTTAAAGAACTGTTGGCTGGGCACAGTGGTTCACTCCTATAATCCCAGCACTTTGAGAGACTGAGTTGGGAACATGACTTGAGGCCAAAAGGTCGAAACCAGCCTGGGCAACACAGTGAGACCTCATCACCACAAAAAATAAATAAAAGTTAGCCAGATGTGATGGCACACTGCCTGTAGTCCCAGCTACTCCAGAGGCTAAGGTGGGGGGATCACTTGAGCCCAGGAGTTCGAGGCTGCAGTGCGTAATGATGGCACCACTCCACTCCAGCCTGGGTGACAGAGTGAGACCCTGTCTCAAAAAAAAAAAAAAAAAAAAAGAATTATTCTATAATCAGTCTCTACTTGGTTTCTTCTCTTCTCTCTTCAACCTCCTCCTGAAGGATCCTCAAGTTGCTAAATTCTAAGATCCAGTCTTAGTCTTCCTGTTACTGGACATGTTATTGGACATGTTGTAGGCAGGGTTGGATGGAGTAGGTCTCCTCTTTTCTTGGCTTTGTTTTCCCCTTACTGTTTTCTCCTACCTTCTAAGTCTCCATTTCCTGACCCCTAAACTTTGGAAAACCCAGGGCCTGGTACTCTGACCTCTTCTATAACTCTTGCTTAGTGATCTCATCACTTGCCTGACTTGAATGACTCCCAAATATATATCTCTCACTTGGACTTCTCCTTGAACAAAAGATGCATATATCTAGCCCTGAAGACATTTTTATACGAATTAGAAAAAACTGCCCTTTCCTCAAGCACATGACTGCCATCTTCTGGAAATTTTTCAGAGTAGAGACACCTATCCAAAGACTGAATGTGAATGGTGTCTCCTTCAGCTGTGTTGTCCTCAACCTTAGAAGTGCTTTTTCTCAACTTGGCTGGGTGTGTAATGGGTATCACAAGCTTAATAGGTCCCAACCCACATCCCATCCCATCCCATCCCATCCCATCCCATCCCATCCCATCCCATCCCATCCTCTTCCCTTCAGTCTTTTCTATTTCAAACATTTTCTGGTGGCTGAGGTCAAACTCTTTGAAGTTATCCTTGATGCTTCTCTTTCTCTCATTCCCCAGCTTAAATCCTTCAGCAAATTCTGTTGGTTTTTTCTTCAAAATACATTAGAATTTAACCACTTATCACCACCCTACTGTTGTCACCCTGGTCCAAGCCTCAGCAGCTCTCCCCGGGATAATTCCAGTAGCAAGCTTCCTTTCTTGCTCCTCATGTCTGTCCTCAACACAGCAGCCACAGTTGTTTCAAACCTAGGTCACAGCATGTTTCTGCTCTACCCCAAATCCTTCAGATGCTCTACCAACTCACTCAGAAAAATCAAAATCCTTAAAACGGTCCAAGGGCCCTCCACATCCAGGCCTGTCTACAGCACAGGCCTTGTTTCCCACCTCCCTCCCCTCCACACCGCCTGGTGCTCCAGCCACATGGACCTGGCTCTCCCTCAACATGCCGAGCACACATCTGCTTTAGGCACTCTGCCTGGATGCCCTTCCATACAGTACGACCTGCTGCCTTCCTTTCTTGAGTCATTGCTCAAAGGTCACTTTACCCTGTCATGGAAGCCTTCCTCATCTATACCACATAACCAAGCAACCCCTTTCCCAAAGCATTTACTATCCCCCTGCTATTTTATTTTCTCCATAGCACTTAGCATCAGACACACACACATTGTTTACTGTTTTACCTGATTAGAATTTAAGGTTCGTGAGCCTAGAGACTTATTTTCCCCCCTTTACTATATCCCAATTTCTAAAACAGTTCTTGGCAAGTAGAGTGATCTCAAAAAATGTTAATCAAATAAATAAATGAGTATAGGTATCCTTGGATTTGTCTGGGGGACACTATCCTCAACAAGACACTGCAAATTGACCAAGGGGTTGACAAAGTAAAAATACACAAAGGTTTGAGATGGTCCTGCACAATTATCATCTCTTGATTCCAAGATAAAAGTATTTTCAAGAGTTTGAGAACTGATTTAAATCTAATTTGAAAATAGCATTGGTTTTACACCCTTCCGGAAGGGCATGTTTCCTACAGAGAAAGCAAGTAGGTGCCATCTAGTGGCAACAAAGGAGGTCCACATTTATGTTAACTGAAATGTATCGATTAGCAATGATTGAAAATGTAGTTCCTGATCCAGAAGCTTATGAACTGTATGACAGAACAGTTGTGATAGCCATAAGTTCTCAAGGGTGCACTTTCCACGGAATAGGTGGCATTGAAAAAAACACAGTTCTATTTCTTCTAAATTATTTCTAATTTTTCCATTTAATTTTTGCTTGTTTTCTGGGATCTGATTTCTTTTTTTCCTTTGTTTTTCTTCCTGTTTTGTCCTCTACTTATCTATATACTCTTACATTCACATGGTACTGGCCTAAGCATTGAATGGGTAATAAAATGAAGGCTCCATCTTCTGGGAATTTATATTCTAATAAAGACACTGCCTGTGAGGGTAAGTGTAGAAGAACATGCCTGATCTTGATGAACTGATCGCTTCAGGCCAGATTTCTGCAGCCTGTTGAGTCTTTACTGTTGGGTATACTTCCAACATTAGAGGAATGAGCTTTCAGGAGACTTAGCTTGCTGTTTTTCAGAAAGTGGCACATTATATGGAGAAACTAAGATAGAAAGAGAAATACTCATGTCCATGCATGTTGTCAGGAAAGACAGAAATTAAGTCTGTCTCTGATTCTCATTCTAACATCCCAAAAGCTAGGTCATTTCAATTCTTTGGTAAATTAAAGTGGAAACTTTTTGGTCCACTTTGGGAGTCTGTGACCTTTCCAGTTCAGAGTGGCTGGGGTTGGAACTGGGAAATCTTTGCCACCAGAGGGCCCGAGTAGTGGTGAGACAAAGCAAGGTAGGGGTGTAAGGCCCAGGAAGGAGACAAACTCGGGGTGCTGACACTCACGTTAATGCACACGGCCTTTTCACAGCTGAGTAGCACCAGAGGACAAAAGTTGGACCCGTGGAATATGACAAGAAAGCAGATTTCATACCAAACATAAACATTTTCCAATCAGAGTTTTTTTCCAACGAGGTCAAAGTTTCCGTTACCCATTAGTGGATGGGTCCAAGCAGAGACTGCATGACAACCTACCAGATTTGTTGAACCTACAAAGATTCTCTGATTCTCTGGAAGACCTCTCTTTCTCCCTGCACATGTCAAAATCCTCCCTACTGTTCAATATTCAGTCCATACCCCACTTCCTTTTTTGGGTACCACCACTTAAAATAATCTTTTCTATCTCTACCTTTCCTATCATTTTAAGGGCAGCTCAGCATTTATGTTATGCTACCTGCATAATGTTTTTTCTCAGTAGTCTAATCCTTAGCTTTTTGAGTTAATGCTAACCTACTTGAAGACACGGACCACATCTGACAGCTCTCTTGCTATTTGGCTTGACATTTCATCTCCAAGAGTGAATATTAACTGTTTGTGATGGGGAATGGTAGTAAGGCTACCAATAATTGCCTCATCTGGCTTTTTTATTTTTATTTTTATTTTTATTTTATTTTATTTTATTTTAGATGAGGGCTTACTTTCTTGCCCAGGCTGGAGTGCAGTGGCACGATCACGGCTCGCTGCAGCCTCGATCTCTCTGGCTCTTATCTGGCATTTGGGTCCAAGGTGCTTAGCCATAGTCTAAGGTTAGCGGTACAATTCTTCATTGAGATATTAGATAAACTAAAATCTTTGTTGAGGTTTGTTTCTTTGTTAGATTTATACTCATTTAAAAAAATCTAATAGTACTGTACTAGCTTTTCTTTTAAATTGTGGTGTTTTTCATATACCTGATTTCTCTCAAAGTAGGTATAGAAATTGATAATACAACACTTTGTAGGATGTTACTGAAATTTAAAAAACCCAGTTTTGTTATTTATGTAGTTATTTTAGTGTTTTTCCCTCTGCTGAGGGATTTTTTAAAAATTTTAGATTACAGGTAAATATTTTCTTTGATATAATACTTTATAACTTTTTTGCCTTGAGAAATTGTCTTTATACAAGCTGATGTCGTAATTTCAATAGTATGTTTTTAAGCTAAAGGATTCCATATATTATTTATTTTTAACAAATTAATCAAATGATTCCCCCTAACTTATTTTACCTTCTGAAGATATATTTATATAACTTGGCATTCCATCCTGATGAAATGGTGATACTGAAGAGGGAAATGCTAACAGAACTCAGTGGTATCCTAGATCTAATGTTTTTAACAATCAGGTGCTGTTGTTTGCTTTGTCATTTGGACAGCCAAAATTTTCTTTAAATTATTTAATAGGCTTTGTGCTTTAGGGACTGGTTATAGTATTTAATTGCTCAACTGAAAATTAGCAAATTTAGCATCTATAGCATCTGTACTATGTTTAATATTTCTGAAGTATTAATTGTGATTCTTAGTAACTACTGTGTTCTGTGGGATGTTCATGAGGGATGAAGAGAGAATATCGGATAATTTGACTTATAATTAAAGAAACATTTTTTATAATGTGGCAAAAATGCATGAATTTAAGTCGTGTCATTTTGGTTTTGTTTTTGTAGAATATGCTGAGTTTCTACATTGCAAAGGAAAGAAATTTACAGATTTTGATGAAGTTCGGCATGAGATTGAAGCAGAAACAGATCGCGTGACTGGAATGAATAAAGGCATTTCCTCCATACCCATTAATTTACGAGTCTATTCCCCACATGGTAAGTAAAATAATAAAATTCCAAATTCTTCTCCCCAAACATTTTTACTACATTAATTAACATACATCATTTGTACAGAAGATACAAACAGTGCTGGCTTTCTAGGGTATCCTTTGGATACTGCCCATTAATGTTATGGTTCAAAGAGCTCTTAGAACATTTAAGGAGAGGGAGGAGGAGATGACTTTAATAAAAACAGAATTGAGTTAGTCATTAAATATTTTTTCTTCATTTTCATAATAAGCTTTTAGAATTTGAGAAGGGTATGTATGAAAACTTCCATTTTTCAGTCTTTGCTGAAATCTTAGAGGTACATGTTACTATGGTTGCATCCTCCCCTATTGGATTTCTTGCAGCCATATATAGTCCTATTTATTTTCTTCCTGAGAAATCAGCTCTGAGTTTTCCCCCCAGACTATCGGTAGAAACTTATAAATTAGATAACCAATCCATAAGGTGTGATGGGAAATAGCCTCTATGCTGACTAAATTTTTAGTGGGCAAATTTTCATTTCTTATTCCCTACTTAACTCTATTGCTTTTAAAACAGAATATAAATGACATAAGCTCAATTAGGACTTCCCAAGGGTACTTGGTGCCAACATTATTTGTACAGAGAGGTTGGGCTAGAGTCATGTTGTTGCTGACTCTGTTCATACAGCTAATTCAGTAAACCCAGGGCACCACGAATGGCTAACAGCTTTCTACTAGGCTAAGTGGTTAACTTTCTATAAAAAACATATGATACTTTTTAAGGAAAGGGCAAATCTTACCCTGCGAGTTTTTATACCACTTGAAGGCGATGTACAAGACTGGCAGACAGCATATGCATTTTTCGTTTGGTGTTTTAATTATAACCCCCTAGTTACAGATATGACAGCTTTCTGAGCAAACTGTTAGGCATGCAAATCAGTGCCTTTCAAATTATGTTAAAGTGATCATTTGGCATAGCACAATCATATCATAAAATTAGAGAAAACTAGCAAAACCATTTTTATTTTATGCTTTTTATTCTTCACACATGGGTTTGAGTTGTTCAGATACACAATGTAGAAAGCTGAGCTAAGTGACAAATGGTTCTGTGTTATCTTTTAGCATTGAAAGTGTATGTAAGACTCTTTTATCCTTTCCACACAGTGTTAAATCTAACCCTTATTGATCTACCTGGGATAACCAAAGTGCCCGTGGGAGATCAGCCACCAGATATTGAGTATCAGATCAGAGAAATGATTATGCAGTTCATCACGAGGGAGAACTGTCTGATTTTAGCTGTTACTCCAGCCAATACTGATCTTGCAAACTCAGATGCGCTGAAGCTAGCTAAAGAAGTTGATCCTCAAGGTGAGTGTGTGACTACTAAGATGAGAGGGAATTAAAGTGTCAGGAGTTTTGGTATCTTTAAAGGTAACACAAATTCTCAAGACTCGATTTCATTATAAATAAATTAGGCATTGTTAATATTGTTAAACCTTTTGTATTTTAAATACAAATTCAGTATTTAATATTAAAAATAATTTAGTAAAGATTTACTAAAATAATGAAATTTATATAGTCAAAACCTATATAAATCTAAGAATAATGAGATCAAGAAAATAGACATTTCTAAGCCTCATGGGCTATGTATTTTAAAAAGTTGATAAAGTAAACTTCTGGTACAGCAGAATTCAGACAATCTACTAATATTATGAGTTACCTGCATATACTCCCAACGAAAAGTCTTTCTGTGTTTTTTCTTTGTCTTGTTTCTTTAAAATAGGAAGCTCTATTAATGCATGTAAGATATTATTTAGTTTATAATTATTTGAGAACCAATATATATAAAAGCAGGGATTTATTTGTTATTGCCATCTCAAAATCCAGAAAAGTTCCTTTCTTAGGCGGATGTTTTAGCTTTTTATTTCTTTGAGTTGAATAATGACAGTTTATCATCAGAGACCTCAATGCTGGCCTCGGTGTGTGTCTGTTTAAAGTGACCACGGGGTCGGGTGCAGTGGCTCACGCCTGTAATCCCAGCACTTTGGGAGGCTGAGGCAGGTGGATCACGAGGTCAGGAGTTTAAGACCAGTCTGGCCAAGATGGTGAAACCCCATCTCTACTAAAAATACAAAAATTAGCTGGGCGTGGTGATGGGCGCCTACAATCCCAGCTACTTGGGAGGTTGAGGCAGAGGATTGGAATTGCTTGAACCCGGGAGGTGGAGGTTGCAGTGAGCTGAGGTCGCACCATTGCATTCCAGCCTGGGCGACACAGCAAGAGAGCAAGACTCCATCTCAAAAAAAAAAACAAAAACAAAAACAAAAACCATAATAATAATAAAGTGATTGCGGAAGGGCATTTAGTGATGTGCCCTTTTAATACGGAGATGCATGTACTTCAATTTTAGGAATTTTTCTTTGTTTCATAATTAATTGCCCCAATTTTCTTTGTTCTTTTTATCTGTAGTTCTTATTATTAGCAGGTTAGAACTCCTGAATGAATCCTTTATTTCAATCTTTCTTTTCTATAATCTATTTCTTGTCTTTTTGTTCTACTTTTAGCAAGATTTACTCAACTTTATCTTCTGCTTTTCCGATTCATTTTAAAAGTTCATTTTTTTTTACTTAGTGAATGTTATTTTTATTTTTAAAAATAGCATCTTGTTCTTGTTTTCACAAATACAATATCTTCCTCCAAGGATTTTAGTGAGAGCTTTTTGAAGGTTTTCTTTTGTAATCGACATTGTCTGAGTCCATTGTTTTCTGATTGTTTGTTTTTGTTTCTGTCTTTGATGTTAGAGACCTTTTTCAAATGTTTGTCCATCTTTTGCCACTTGTTCGTGCATGAAAGTGGAGCACCAAAAGCTAATTTGTGTACATGAGAGGGATTCATTGACCAGTGGGTTTTCCCGTGGAGTAACTGTGCTGAGAGTTGACCATTTTGTTAGGAGACTTCCTCAATCGTTAGGTTCTAAGAGTATTTTCTCCTGAGCTGCTCCAGTATAAGCCTGATGTCTAGTGTTCTTGGAGCCAAGAATTGGTGGGGCAGGGGATGGAGTGGGAGGAGGATGGTTCTCACTATTCAGTGTGTACACTTTTAATTAATCCTCTGCTTTCATAATGGCATTCCTGAAAGTTTTCTGGAGTCCAGAGTCCCTCTGGTTCAACCTCTTTTGAAGCATGTCTTCAGTACTCTGCTGAGGTGGAGGAAGGGTAGCTATGTGGGTGTGTCCTCTAGGAGCCTTCAGTCAATTCTTTTATTTTCAGCTCCTTCTATACCCTAGCATTGGTTCTTCAATTCTTGGGCCTTTGCAGAATTCTGCAATGGTAACTGTTTTTTTTCTTCTTGGTTTCCTCCACCATCCCTGAAACTGGGTCTTATAACAAAGCAGGTAGAGGCTCCCAGGTGGCAAGTTAGGACCATCACCAGGACTCCCTTTACAGCATCAGTGACTTGGAAGAGTCAGATTATAAACTGGGACTGGAATCTAGTCATAAAAATGGTGCTGAACCATTCCTGTCTTACAGCCTTCTTATCCCATAGGAGATTGAGCCATGGTTGTCAGATTGGGACAGAGAGAGTCATACCATCAGTGAATTCTAGTGAGTTCGGCCCAGTCACATTCCTGAAGAGTCCATGTAGAAAACAAACTCAGCTTCTCCTACTATACTTTCAAACATGCTTCTGACTCCAGATGTGTGGTGATTTCTTCGACTGCAAACAAGCAATTGATTCTTTTCTGCAGCAGACATCAGCTAGGTATCCTCTGATTAAATTCAATTCTTATACTGTTTACCTGGAAATAGCATCAGATCACACTTGTTGAGGGTTCAGTCCTACAAGACCAGCCCCACTTCTGATGCCAGTCACAAGATCCAGGTTGTTTACCCTGTGCTCTGACCGACTGGCTATAAATTGGGGTTTCTACAACCTTCTTCTTTTGTGTTCTATTAATTTGCTAGAGGGGCTCACAGAACTCAAGAGAAACAGTTCTTTGTTATAAAGAATATTACAAGGGATACAGATGAAGAGATGCATAGGGCAGTGTATGAGAAGTGATGTGGAGCTTTCATGTTCTCTCTGGGCATACCACCCTCTAGAAACCTCTGCATGTCCAGCTATCCAGAAGCTCTCAGAACCCAGTCCATTTTGGATTTTTACGGAAGCTTCATTATGTAGGCATGATTGATTAAATCATCAGTTATGGTGATCAACTTAAACTTCAGCCCCTCATCCCTCCTAGGAGGTCATGCCTGTTCTTTCTAGTGACCAGTCCATGTGCTGAAGCTATCCAGGAGCTGCCAGCCACTTACCAACCCATTAGCCTACAAAAAGATATTTATCACTTTGAAGATTCCAAGGACTTTAGTAGTTGTATGCTGCGGAATAGGGATGAAGATTAAAAATGCATACCACAACATGACAATCCAGATGAAGCTTCATGGAGTACCGCAAATGATACCATTCAGTCCCTGATTTCTCTTTTGCCCCACCTTGGTTCAGCCTCCTTGAAATTGTTTCTTTTTTAAGATAAATTCTTTTCACAGGTGACAAGATGGCTGTAGATATCCTGCCTCACATCCTCACAACTTCAAATCTAGTAGAAGAAAAGCCATTGGAGAATATTTTGTGTGTATTATGAATTTTATAATAAATATAAACTAAAAAATTAGGCCAACTAATAAATCTTGTAAAGTGATTTCTTAAAATTGGTTTAACATATTCATGCTGTATTTTACCCCTGTTGTGCACATGGGGAATATTAATGGGCAGTAACTACATCTCATTTCTCAGGCTTTTCAAAAGAAGATTCATTTATGACCTAAAATAATAACTCATGTGATCACAGATCATTAGGTGAGAGCAATGAATGTTTGTGGAGGGAGTCATCAGTTTGCCAGAAAGGAATCAATCTCCATAATGTCATTCCCAGTATATTTGACGTGTTGTTATAGCATAAGGAAAATACAGCATTGACTGTCAGTCAGGAGTGTGTCATTTTATGCCACAAATCTACTCCAGAAAGTCAACTGAGATTAAAAAAAAAAATCATAGGCTTGGCTTATTTACAAGCTCATTTTTATTAGATGCCACTTAGAAATTGTCATGTAAATGTTCATGAACTTACCTAAAATAAATCTCCTTTTTTGTGGATCATTAGAAGTTCTGCTCCACCATTTACAGACTTACTTGCCCCCAGTTTTTATATTCTATATATGGTGGTCCCAAGAGGAGACTTTTGAAAGTTTTGGTAGGAGTCATTACTGATGAGATAGAATTTATGTGTGTTATTTTGCCATTGGTTTTGTGTATGACCTGTGTTTTTTTGTTTCTCTATTTCTCTGTTACTATCTTCTTTTGTGTTAAATATTTATTTTCTAGTATATAATTTTAATTCCTTGGTCATTTATTTTACTTTTTTTGTTATTTTCTTAGTGGTTGCCATAGGATTACAATTAACATCTTAATTTATAACAGTCTAGTTTGGATCAATACCAACTTAATTTCAATAATACACAACATTTTGCTCCTATATTAAAGCTCCACTCCCTCCCCTTCCTATGTGCTATTATTGTCATACAAATCACAACTTTATACAATACATGCCTATCAACACAGAAATATAATTATAGCTTTATATGATTGTCTTTTAAATCAGATGTGAGAAAAAAGAGTTACAAACAAAAATATGTTTATATTGTCTATTATGTTTAACTATGTAGTTAACTTTACTGGTGTTCTTCAGTTTTTTCTTGGTGTTTGAGTTACTGTCCAGTGTCCTTTTATTTCTGCCTGAAAGGCTCTCATTAGTATTTATTGTAGGCTATGTCTGTCAGTAAGGGATTCTCTTGGTTTTTGTTTATCTTGGAATGTCTTAATTTCTCCTTAAATTTTGAAGGAGAATTTTTACTTCTTTTCCTTTTGTCAATTTGAGCATGTCATCCCACTACCATCTGACTTCCATGGTCAAAATTCAGCTGTTAATCTCATTGAGGATCCCTTGAACATGATTTTCTTCTCTCTTCCTGCTTTTAAGATTCTCTCTCTCTCTCTCTCTCTTTTTTTTTTTTTTTTTGTCTTTTGGCAGTTTGATTATGATATCTGTAGGTACAGATCTTGTTGAGTTTATCCTACTTGGAGTTTGTTGACCTTCTTGGATGTGTAGATTAATGCTTTTTAAATCAAATTTAAGAAATTTTCAGCCATTATTTCTTCAACGATTCTTTCTTCCTCTTTCCCTCCTCTTCTCTTTCTGAGAATCACATTATGTGTATGTTGGTATGATGTTTTCACATATCTCTGAGACTTTGTTCATGTTTCTTCATTCTTTCTTTTGTCTTTCTTTTCTTTAGACTGGGAGGAACAATCTCAATTGATCTGTCTTCAAGTTTGCTGATTCTTTCTGCCTATTCAGATCTGCTATTAAATCTCTATAGTGAATTTTTAAATTTCCGTTATTTTATCTCCAGATTTTCTATTTGGTTCTTTTTTTTTTAAAAAATAATATCTATATCCTTACTGATATCCTATATTTGGTGAAACATTATTCTCATACATTCTGTTTGTTCTTTAGATTATTAATTTTTTTTTGGTTTTTAAAACATATTTAAAATGATTTAAAGCCTTTGTCTAGTAATTTCAATTTCTGGACTTTTTCAGGGACAGTTTCTATTGACTGTATGTTTTCTTTTGGGTGGAACATACTTTCTTTGCATATGTTAAAATTTATTTTTTTGGTTGAAAATGAGATATTTAAATAATGTGATGTGGCAGCACTAGAAACCAGATTCCTCTCTCCATCCCAGTTTTCGTTGCTATTTATTGTTGTTGCCGCAGGTGCTATTTATTTGGTTACTAATTTTCATGAACCAATTCTGTAAGCTATATTCTTTGTTGTGTGTGGCCACTTAAGTCTTTGCTCAGCTTTATTTTTTTAGTGGTCAGGACAGAGATTTTCTTAAATACCAGAGCCAGTAGATCTCTAAACATTTACCAAAGCTCTCAATGTGCATTTTGGGGTATGGCTTCAATGCTCAGGCAGGCAGTTTACAACTCTGCCTTAATCCTAACTTCTTGCCTGTGCAGAGCCTCAAGGTGAGCTAGAGGTGAGAATTTAGGATCTTCTGAGGTCTTTGCTGTGCTTACACAAAACCCCAAGCATGCATGTGGCTTTCTAGATTCTAGATTGTACATATATACAAAATTTTCAATGACCTTTGTGGCCGTCTCATTCCTAAGCTTTTCCTTTTAAGTTTTTTGGTTAGTTTTTTTCTTTTCTTTTCTTTTTTTTTTTGTCCCAATTTTTATTGCTGCTTGAGACATGTGATGTTGAACAATTGCCACTGATTATTTTTGACAAATATTTTCTGGGGAAAAAGGCTTTTCGCACTGAATAAGCTCTGAGTCAGGTCAAATAAAGAAAAGTCCTGTGAATGGGGGTTTTTAGGGAACTGCTAGACAGGTTAAATAATTACAATTGTCTGAAAATTGTAGTTTTGATGTTCTCCAACCCCATTCTGTCCCCTTCAGGGGTTTCTAGGCTTCTGATTTTCACCGTGATTGTGGAGTTTTTGTTTTCAAGACTACTGTAGAGATGAGAGGGGTATGGGCATAGGGCAAGTTCAAACACCACATGGCTTGTTGTTCTTACTGAAATCCAGGGTTTTTTTTTTTTTTTTCAAATGGAGTTTTTGCTCTTGTTGCCCAGGCTGGAGTGCAATGGCACAGTCTCGACTCACTGCAACTTCTGCCTCCTGGGTTCAAGTGATTCTCCTGCCTCGGCCTCCCAAGTAGCTGGGATTACAGGCATGTGCCACCATCCCCGGCCAATTTTTTACATTTAGTGGAGACGGGGTTTCACCATGTTGGTCAGGCTGGTCTCATACTCCTGACCTCGAGTGATCCACCTGCCTCAGCCTCCCAAAGTGTTGGGATTACAGGTGTGAGACACTGTGCTTGGCCAGAAATCCAGGTGTTTTTTTTTTTTTTTGAATATTTACTCCTTAGATTATTGTAAGCCTTTGGTTAATTTCCAGAGTTCTGAAACAGTTGGCTTTAACAATTTTTGCCTGTTCTTTCTTACTGTGTTTATGGAGAAGTGGTCTTTTCAGAGGTCCTTATTCCAGAATTCCCATTTATATTCCTCATTCTGGTCCTATACAACTATAATAACAAGAAACTTTTCATATAACAGTCATTGGAGTTGGGATGGTGAGGGCAATCTGGTTATGACATCTGTTACCCTGTTGGTCTTCAGGAATGATTTGGCTGTCTGTGAAAGTGGCCTGTTCTCACCACTTAATGTACATCTTTTTTGATATTTTGCCCTTGGCTAAACAGGATGACCTATTTAGATAATAGAGGACCATTCTTCATTCTTTATTTATCTGAATTAGAATCTTATCCACCAAGGTACATAATTATCATTTTCTGAGAGGTAGTGTATTTTAGGCAGTAGCTACTTTG
This sequence comes from Macaca mulatta, assembly GCF_049350105.2. NCBI lineage: Eukaryota > Metazoa > Chordata > Mammalia > Primates > Cercopithecidae > Macaca > Macaca mulatta. The sequence goes on from NC_133406.1 coordinate 29,500,832, forward strand.
TACTAAATTAAATCTTTTTGACATAGACAGGCAATTTTCACCTAAATGGGATTTGAGTATATTTGAATATATACTTAGGAAGACAGCTCATGTTGATAAGTTAATTATAAATTATTTGCATAATAATATTCAGATTGAAAACTTCTATAAAATAAGTATTATTAAATGTTGGGATATATTTATATATGTTTTATATTAAGTTTCATGTGAAATTATTCTCTCAGCATATGTAGAATGTCACAAATTTGTGGCTAGACAAAGTTCAAGCTCATCTTTTGCATCATTTATGAAAAATGGTTTTACTGAGTAAAAGAGTTTTTAGTATAATTTCAAGGGGAATGGCTATATAATTTGAAATGTCAAACTCCTAGCCATCAGAATTATATGATGTTTTGAATATATTTTTCTCTGTAGAGTGGTTTTTACTTTTCAAAGTGCTCTTACTTTTGCTTTAGTTTCACAAGAATACTGGAGGTTGGTATGGGTGAGGTCCTATTTTGGGGTAAGGAAGTTTATCTAGGTGATATATTCAGTGGTTGAATAACATACCTGTAAACACACCATGTGCGTATGGTATAGCCCTTCCCCTCCTCCTCCAGTACGTTTTCCACTTCATCAGACCATTCCTCTGCTAGTTGCCTTATTAAATGATGTAGATAAAAATAAACACAGGGCTTGGAAGCAGATCCATCACATCCTGATTGTGTGTCCTTGGGCAAGTTATTTAACTTATTTGAACCTTATTACTTAATCTCTAAAATGAAGTGAAATTATCATAACCCTTACCTCAAAAGGTTGCTATAATAATTAAGATAAATTATTATAAAGATAATAATAATTGGATCGGTGTGGTGGCTCACAGCCATAATTCTAACACTTTGGGAGGCCAAGGTGGGCAGATTGCTTGAGCTCAGGGGTTCAAGACCAGCCTGGGCAACATGTGAAACCCCGTCTTCTGAGAGGTAGTGTATTTTAGGCAGTAACTAAAATATAAAAAAATTATAAAAAAATAAAAAAATATAAAAAAATTAGCGGGATGTGGTGGTGCATGCCTGTAGTCCCACCTTCTTGGGAGACTAAAGTGGGAGGATTATACGAGCACAGGAGGTCGAGGCTGTGGTGAGATGTGATCACACTACCGCACTCCAGCCTAGGTGACAGAGTGAGACCTTGTCTCAAAAAATAAAAAAACAAAAAACCACCTACTCGAAATAGCTAACCAAATGCTAGCAGTTATTTTCCTCTTGAAAAGAATTAAAGGAAACTTTACCAGGCTTTGTTATTTTATTTGTTGTATATAACTTGTAGATTTAATATACTTTTCTTTAAAGCAGTTATATTTCATAATTCAATTTCGTAATTTCATATATATTTCATAATTCATATTCATATAATTCATAATTCATATATTTCATAATTCAAACTACCACACCAATGTGATTTAATGAGGCTTGATAATACAAAAAATAGAATTATAATAAAATTGTTTTGAATATTTTAATAATGTGTTATGCAATAAGCATAATTTCAGATTCATCTGCAAATTGCTAGATTAACTATAGGTGAAAGAAGGTCTTAGGGAGGTTGGGGCTGGGGTGGCATAGAAGGAGGATTTTCCTGAGCTTGGCTTGATTTGTTTCAGGATTATGCTAGCTGCTGCTCATGGATTTAGAGTAAACGAGCAGACTAAGATTCCTAGCACAGTCTCGCTGCAGAGGGAGCGTTCAGTGCTTTCTCAAAGGAGCACTTCCTCCAGCTATTTTGTTTGTTTATTTATTTATTTATTGGCACCCCAGATGGGACAGGAACCCTTCAGCTCTTTACAATCCTGCTCATATACATTAACAATTCAGTCACTCCCTTTTTTAGTTCATTAATTTGTTGCTTCAAAGACATTTATCAGGCATCTGTTGAGCCAGCAAAACGCTCCTGGTCAGTCGTGTAAATTCAATGTGCTGTATGTACCACCTGGTAGGACACCAGACTAGGCAGGTGCTCAGTGCATGTTTTTGATTATCTTCTTGTTTCTTCACCATTCTAAAAAATAGGCTATTTGTTTACATGGCATCTTGTGTGTGGAAAGTCACAGAAGTCCCTGGATGATCAGCTTTATGAAATGAACATTTTCATGTTTTAGGGGATGTGGTTTGGCCCACAGCATATATTAATTCAAGTGAAATGAGTTGTGTAATAACACCATGTGTCATATGTTATAATCCCAAGTATGCCAGTCAGGTGGTATCACCGCAGTTTTCTATAGGTGGAATTGAGCTAGAGAGGTCTTGGAACTTGATCACTGTCAAGCAGCTGGCAAGAGGCAGATGCATGATATAAGTGCCTGTCTCGGATGCCAATAGTGCTAATTCTTTCCATTATATCATCTATCTCTCTCTGTTTTAAGCACTTTATTCAGCAATAATCATGAACACATGTTAGAATTAAAAAAATATATATATATATGAAGCCCAAATAATGAAATTTTATAGTACTAAATATGGTGAAACACTGTTAAAGTTACACTGTGGTTTGCTCTAAACTTCTAGAGCAAATATTGTAAATCCAGGAGAACCAATTGATTTAGGAGTTCACACTTATGTTACTACATGAATGCTTCTTGATTACTTCCCCAAAGCACTCAGTCAGCATCGTCTTCAATTGGTTTAATGTAATTTTCACTTTTCCGTATCAGTTATTAATATGGCTACGTTGCTTTAATTAATTTTAAAAGATTATTCTGGTTGCTTGTTCATTTATTTAACAAATAATGAATGCGCACTTACTATGTGTCAAGTACCATTCTTACCACCAGGAATACAGTGGTGAACAAGACAAAATTCTTGGCCTTCTAGAGCTTGTATTCTAACGGGGGAAACAGACAGATAACAGATAACCCATTAGTATAATGTCAGGTGTTATGAAGAAAAATAAGTACTGCAAAGAAAAATGAAACAGAATAAGGGAAGAGAGATTGATTGGGAATGCTGTCTTAGACAGATGGCCTAAGGAGGCAGCATTTAAGCAGATAACTGATGAAGTGAGGGAATAAGCCCTGTGACCACCTAGAAGTAGAGTGTTCCAGGCAAAGGGGACAGTAAGCACAAAGGAATGAGAGTGGAACTGGCTTGACATGTTCAGGAACAGCCAGGAGGATGTTGAGGCTGGGCCTCAGCAGAAAAGTGTTGTTGGTTCTGCAATCAGAGAGGTAGGCAGGGCTCAGATCATGTGGGGTTTTACAGATCACAACAGAGGCTTTGTATTTTTTTCAAAGTGGGCTGAGCAACCAGTGAAGGGTTTTAAGAGTAGAGAGGCAAGGTCTGACTGATGTTTTCATAGGTCAATGTGGCTGCTGTGAGAAGAAAACACTGAAGACCGGCATGAAGAGAAGCAAGGAGACCAGTTAGGTTATTCTATCAGAGAGGTCCAGCACGGGGAGAGGTGATGTGTTTTGGAATAAGAGAGGAATGGTACTGAGGGAAGAAGTTGTCTGATTCAAGGTATACTGTGAAAGTAGAGCTGATAGAGTTTACTAATGGTTTGCTTCATGTGTTTAAAAGAAAGAAGTCAAGGATGACTCCAAGGGTTACCCAAAGGAACAGGTTAAGTGGTTGTATCATTTACTGAGATTAGGAATATTCAGAGAGGAAAATATTGTGGGAGATTAAGAGTTCTATTTTGGATATGTAAAATCTGAGGTGCTCATTAAACACCTAAGTGGTGGTGTTACATATAAGAGATTGGATCCAGCTCAAGAGCAGAGTTTCAAACTGGATTTATGAATCATTGAGTTATCAGTCTATACTGGTATGCAGGTTTAAACCATGCCCCTCACCCCTCTAAGAAAGATATTTGTAAGGCCCAACAGTCTCCTCTCCCCTATCCCATACCTGTGAATATTTGAAGGTCTTTGCAGATGTTTTTAAGTTAAGTATCTTGAGATGAGATAATCCTGGATTTAGGGTGGGCCCTAAAATCCAGTAATTGGTGTCTTTATAAGAGAAAAGAGAGAGATATTTAAGACAGAGAGAGACAAGATAGAAGGCCATGTGAAGATGGAGGCAGAGATTGGAGTTATTTTGCCACAGCCAAAGAATGTCAGGAGTCACCAGAAGTTGGCAGAGGCAAGGAAGAACCCTCCTGTAGAGCCTTTGGAGGGAGTGAGCATGACACTACTGACAGCTGGATGTTGGATGTCTGGCTTGCAGAACTGTGAGACAACAAATTCCTGTTGTTTTAAGCCACTCGTTTGTGGTAATTTGTTATGACAGCCCTAGGGAATTAATTCAGGTGGTGTCTACAGCTTTGAGACTAGTTGAGTTGAGATTACTTAGGAGATGAGTGTAGGTAGAGAAGAGAAGAGGGCCAGAGAAGGAACCCTGGGACACTCCAGTATTTTAGCATTGGTGAACAGGAGGGAAAATAGCAGAGGTGATGAAGAAGCGGTAGAGAATCAAGTGACTATGGCTTTCCAGAGGACAAGAGAAAAATGACTTCAAGATGGGCAATGTAATCGGCCATGCCAAATGTGGCTGAGAGATGGAGGAGGGTGATGTGGCAGGTCAACCAGGCCTACTGCTTAGGAATGGTGAGGAAGCCCAATAACAGTTAGAAATGAAACACAGGAGTCAGTAAGTGTTGGGGAGTGAGATTTCTCCTACATTGTAATACAGCCTTGCTCCCAAACTAAAGATATCAAAGACAGAGCACCCATATTTCTTTGTCCCTCTGGCTTGTCAGTTTTCCCCAGTTCTCACAGGCTGTACTGGACTTCAAACTTAAAATGCTGCTCTGTGAGGAGCCAGAGAGATGCTGAGAAGCTGCATCCATTCAGTCACTCGTATTCTTAGCTCCTGGTTCCTTTCCATCCACTGCTGGAAGATTCAGTAGTAAACAGAAAGAAAACAACCTTGAACTGGGTCCAAGATATCATCACCTCCAATCTTTGTATTAAAATTAGACTTCTATGTTTCATCCAATGGAGATAAGGGTGGAGAACTGACCATTGGATCTGGCAGTTGAGGGTCACTGGTGACCTTGATAAGAGGGGTTTGGTAGGAAAGTGCCCTTAAAGAGGGTTCAAGGAAAACTTGGCTGTGAGGAAGTGAAGACAGGAATAATAAACAGCTCTTTAAGGCCCACTGTAGAGGGAAACAGAAAAATGAAACACTAACAATCATAGTGTAAGATAAAGAGAATGTTTCTGAAAGATGGGAGATACTATAACTTGTTTGTGTGTTGATGGAAATGATGTAGAAGATAAATTAAATTGGTGATGGAGGATAGAGAAGAGATAAATACAGGAGAATGGGATAAAGACAGGATAAATGTGTGAGAGAAGTCCTTGATTTAGGGGAATGAGGATGAGATACAGGGTACCTGTAAGAGTCCTGGCCATAGATTGAAGAGAATTGGATTATTCTTCCATTTTAATCGTAGGAAAGGAAGAGAACATGGAGACAGATGAGATTAGTTGATAAACTGATTAGTGGGGAGATAGCTTTTTATCGTGTTGAGTTTATGATGACTGAATATCTGCGTATCCTGATAGGTCCTAATGATTGTATAATAAAGACACTATGTTTACACTGCTGCTCAAGGTGCCTAGCAGTGTCGCTGACATCTGCTTATTTTATTGATAGTGCTACACCCTGGCTGAGCCGTTCACCCTTGAGAGACATTCCATTTCCTGTATGGAAAGCAGAGGAGTTAGTGGTGGTGTTGATTGATTACTTGATCATGAGTTCATTACCCATGAAGACTATAACTGTGCCTTTTATCTTCTGAGCACAGCAGTATTTTAGCATTACCCATCCAGCTTGTCGTCTACAATAGAGGGCTGTTCAAAGGCCTCGCTAGGGAGGCAAATGTGTCTGGAAATCCCTTTCACGGTGATTTATTTCACAGCAAATGAATTTCATTTCTAAATCTAGCATGACCAGAGGTCTTCCTGGAGTATAAAACCATCCCAAGAGGAGTGTGAGACCTCTCGCTGGGAAAGAGGGCACCATCTTCTCTTGAGATGAAATTCGTGCATTGGGTCAGAATTAACTACTAAGCTGGTGGCAGACTTTTAAATTTGACTTATGGGGGTGTGTCCCTACATACCTCCTTCAGAGTTTGCTTTTTGATGTCTCCCTCTTAAATCTGGAAAATGTTAAAAATCCATGGGTGATGTAAACTGATATTCATTGACCTTTGGCAACATTTAGCAGATACCCAATTTGCTGTCTGGTCACAGAGATGGTGGAGATGCTGCTAAGTTGAACAGAAGCTTCAAACATCCAGGTATTGTCAACACTCAGAATATAATGATTATGTTTATAAACTGCAAAAATAAAAACAATTCATGGAGGAAACCTATTTTCCAGGTACTATATCTGTCTCTGAACCTATTCTTCACCTGAATTAGATTTCCATTTAACCTTAAAATGCTTTGCTTAAGTATTTGACCAATTTAAAAAACTTAATAGATGCTAATTAATTGCATTGAATGCCCAAATGCTACTTGATATGTATTGAATCAGTTAATATGTATGAAAAAATCAGATTAAAAATAACTTAGTATGTAACTCATAGAAGCCGTGTTTTGACTTCTTCAGGAATATGTTTTTGAGCTTTTTATAATATGGGTGAGACTCATAAACTCAATTAGAAAATAGAAACAGAGACTAAACCTGAAGGGTTTGGAGTCCTTGAAAAAATTGTTTTACAAGTTCTATCCAATTCCTTGTTCTTTTAAAGTGATAATTTACTATGCATTGGGCTTGAACAAGACAAACGCTAAGCCATGTTATAATTCAGCTTGTTTGCAAAGAATAGATCATTTATCTGCATGTGGAGAAATGGGCTTGCCCAAGTATAAAGGAACACTTTCATTTTAGCCTTTAAAAAAGCAAATTGAGTCTTATTTAGATTTGAAAATATGACAACAAATACATTAGCTTTATAGGCTTACCAAAGCTTTTTATGAAAGTATATATTCTTTGATATGCTGATTTAATTGGGAAAATAAGATGGTATGATTATAAAATTTACTGTGAAAAAGAAGGAAGAATATGTTTAGGACTTGAATGTGAATGTGTGTGTGTAACATTTGGAGTTTTTAAAAGTACAAACAAAAGAAAAATGTGAAGGCACGATGACAAAGTGAATGTGCTGTTAAAATGGAGCTTGTTATTGTCATCAGTGTAAAAGGCCTCAACGTGGATTTCTAACGCGTTCGTTTCTTTTTGCCACTGGGGGTCACTGTAAAGACGCTGCTTAAAGAAGTTTAAAACTTCCCTGATGCTCTCTGTGGAGTTTGAATGTAGAAATTTAATGTAGAAAAGAAACACTGTTCATGAAAAAGACTTAAAAAAGTAAGAAGATAATAAACATATTCTCTCTTTTTCTGAATTTAATTGCCAATTAGTAATATGAATCTTCATTTTTTCCTGAAATTCTCTTTATATTAATATATGGATGTGTTGCATTGCTCTTCAAGGTAAAAGCGTTTAATAATGATGACTTTAGTGTTACAGAATAATTGTGCTCTTATGTCTTTCTTATTTCAAGGACATTAAAACACAATTAATAGTTTCCTATGCAATTAAATCTTACTCCTGGATTCTAATGTGACCACGAGTTTCTAACATTTCCATTAATGGAGTAGCTCTTTGAAAAGTTGTTATGAAAACATATTCTATAAGCCATCCTCAGAATATATAATTAAACTAGATTCATATAGTTATTTTGTTGGCAGTATAAATAAAATATGACAATAAAAAAAGCGAAATTCTTCTAAACTTCTGTAAGAACTCCATTTTTCATTGCTGAGTTTTAGGATCTTCCCCTCCCTCCTCTCTTGTCCCCTCCCCTTCCTCTTTTTCCTCTATTTCTTCCCCCTCCCCTTCTTGCTCTTCAACATTTCTTGAGTGGCTACCATGTACCTTGAATAGAAGAAAAACTATTTTTTTCCATTGAGACAAGAGTGAAGTAAGGAAGTGTACATGAGGCTTATACGTAGATATCTGGAGAGGTATTTGAATAATTTATTGCCTGTTGACATAGATTTTCTCACTGTAAGTGGGGAGCAAGACTATCAGCTGAGGAAGAACTGGGTTGGGGGTGGGGTAAGGATGTTAAGAGAGAAGGGGGTTGTATAAGACATTTGGCGAGAAATTCATTTTGACCAGCTGCTGTGGAGAAATGTGGAAGGAGAAAGTGGGACTCTATTGAGGCCACGGAGCATCTGCACCAAGCTTAGTGGTTGTGTAATTCCCAAAACCACTCAGCAGCTGGGAGGTTGAAGAGGCAAATACTTGGGTTGCTTTTAGATAAGGATTTTGCAGGGAGGGTTGAATGGAAGATAAAAGTGGGCAACAGAGTCGAGGATATTGGCAAAATAATAATTGGAAAGACAGACTGTGAAATACTTGGAAGAAAATGAAATAAAAAAGAATCTGTATGTTTTGAGGAAAATGAAATTGTTTCAGGGATGGGTTCTGGACAAGCTTGAAGAATTGCAATGTGTTCCTATAAAGAGAAGAAAGAAAATGGGAGAATAGGAGTTTGTGGTTAAAGAGATGTATATTAGAGTTTATGATTTACAGCTGGAACAAGTCCAGGTTATAAATGTCCATGATGTGGTCATGGGAGAAAATTACTAAAATGGCATGCAGGTGAAAAGTTATTGAATAGAAGCAGGCAAGGAACTCAATAGCCACCAGACTGGATACATCGTCGTCATGCACATTGCTGCTGCTTGGATAATGGTGGAACTAAGGGGAGTGAGGACTAGCATGATGATGCTAAAACCTTCAAAAGATATGTGTGTGTTTGTGTTGAAAATGGGTGTGGTAGACATTTGGTGGAAGACAGCAACAAGGGGGAATAGAAGTTGCTTTTCCCAGATGATGTCAGGTTCCAAAGCAGTGTTTCAATGTGAAGGTGGAAGATTTGGGTTTGGAGAAGCAACAAGGAATAAGAAAAATTCTTTAATCTCTACTCTTTTCCTCTAACCCTGGGCTCTATGGAGCCTGGGAGCATATACAGTCTTTACCTGAAAGGCATGAAAAAGAAAACCCAGTTTAAATAAAGGCAAGGAAGTGAGAGCTATTGTTTAGACAAGAGTGTGAGTGTGTTGGAGTAATTTGGTGACAATAAAGATGGTTCCAGATGGCACAGTGAAAAGGATTGGCAAATAGGCAGCAAGAGGAGGAAGCAGGCAGCATGTTGGAACGAAAGTACAAGCTGTTCTGCTAAAGTAACAGAGAAACATTCTGAAAAAATTTTGCTTTAATAAGAATTTGCATTAATAAACGCGTAAACATATAAAAATTACATTTTAAAACAATACAGCCCGCAGTGGTTAATAGCAGCACTCTGGAGCCAAACTGTCTGATTTGAATCATGGCTTCACCATTTACTAGTTGTGTGACCTTGGGCAAATTTCTTAATTTCTCTGTGTGTCAGGTTCCTCCTCTGTAAAATGGAGTAATAATAATACCTTCCTTATAGGACTGTTTTGATATTAAATGAGTTAATGTCTACAAAGTACTTAGTACAGTGCCTGGCACTTGATAAACTATATAAAAGTGTTACATAAAAATAATTTGTTAAGTTAGTTAAAAAGTGAGTTTGTGGCATATGGATTTCAGATTTATAAAATTATTTTTCTAGCAGGAATCGTTATAAGGACTTTCAAAAACCAATAGTTGTAGCAATTTTAGGAAGCATATAGCTATAAAACTTAAATCTCACTCAGCAATGTTAACCTTTGCATTACACTCCCTTCTTGCCCTTTTCTCCTAGGACTGCCGACACTATCACTCATCTAAGGCTCCTTGCACATTGATGTGTTATACAGGATGCACAAAGCCAGAGCCGCCCTTTCAAAAAGCAGTTGTGTTACCTATGCGATTGTGTGTGTGTGCTTCTTGTTTTTTAAAAAGCCAATTACAATTACAATTATTAAAAGAAAAACAGAAAATTACAAGTTTCAGTAATGGTACCTGTAGAGGTCTGTTTAATGCAAATCATGTTCCCTATTTAGTAGGTCCCAACAAAACCAATGAACTTAATGGAAACTTTTACTGTAGTAGAAATTCCTGATCATGGAGGACAGATGACCAGAGGAGCTTGGATTTGGTTTGTGAGTGAAGAACAAAATTGACTGAGAAAGATCTGGTAGTACTAACTGTTTACAAGTTAACCCACTGGAAACAGTTAAAAGAATTTCCTGCTGTTGCTGATAAGAGTCACTGGATGGTGTTCTGAGCCCAGGACATTTTGTGGTCAATAGTCATTAATATGAGGTATGTGTTCAGGATTCCAAATAGATTGCTGAAGGCTGTATGTGGAGCTTGATTAGTTATTAACTGAGACGTAAACTCCTGTGAGAAAGCAAGACTGGGAAATACCTCACAGTCCCAAGTCCACAGCAGTGGTGGGTGCCTACAGGGCAGGCAATTGTGAAGTCTTTCTATGCTGGCGGTGAGGGAAGTTTCTTGATTAAATCCTAATTGTGCTTTCTGGGAGGAACTCCTCTTGTCTATTGTCTATTATTCTTCCTGTGTTCAACTTCTGAAAGTTTCTTCCTTGTCCATTATCTTCTTTGACATATCTGAAGTAGAAATAGGGGATTGTGACTTTCTTGAGAGATTCACAGCTTTCACAGCCTGCCTTCTTCTTGTAAAAACTTGGGGTGATAAAGGTTGTTTTAAAACTCAGAGGCTTTTTCAGGCCAGGCCTTTTGTTTCTTTGTGAATTCATTAACTTTAAAAACTCAGTAAGCTTCTCTACTATCTGCTTCTTGTTAATTCCATGTACAAATAACTGTACCCAATGATTTTTTCCTAGGCATAGATCTTAAATCTATTTTATTTATTTATTTTTCATGTTGCCAATACCTTCCACCCCCTTCTTCTGTCTCTTTCAACTTATTGTGGTTACCTTGAAACTACCTGAGACAGTAGGCTTGAGTAGGGAGGTACGCATTCTAAGTGTAAAGTTTGATGAGCTTTGACAAATGTTGACCCATGTACCACAACCAAGATACAGAACATTTTCATCACCCATAAAATCTCCCTTGTGTCACTTGCCAGTCAGTCTCTATTCTAGTATCCAACTCCTGGCTCCAAGATACCATTGAACTGTTTTCTGTCACTATAAATTGGATTTGTCTTTTCTGGAGTTTCATGTGAACGGAATCATACACTAAGTACTCTTTGTGCCTGGCTTCTGCTCAGCATAATGTTTTTGAGATTCATTTACGCTGCTGTGTGTTTTCAGTAGTTCATTTTTTAAAAATAGGTGAATTGTATCTCATTCTGTGAATATGCCATATTCTGTCAATCCATTTATTTGTTAGTGGATCTTTAGGTTGTTTCTAGTTTTGGGCTATTGCAAATAAAGCTGCTGTAAATATTAATGCACAAGTTTTCCATGTTCATATGTTTCATTTCACTTAGGAAAATACCTGAGAGAAAAATTGCACGTGTTAAAAAATTTTTAAAAACTACTAAACTGTTCTCCAACATGGTTGTACAATTTTTATCCCCAAGAGCAATATGAGTGTTTAATTGCTCCACGTTCTCACCAACACTTGGTGCTGTTAGTTTTATTTTAATTTTTTCCATTGTTTTGTCTGTGAGGCAGCATTGATGTGCATGTCTCTGAGTGTCATCTTAGTGGTGATGCTGAGCATCAGTTCATGTCCTTATAGGACATTTATATATCTGCTTTGTGAAACATCTGTTCAAATCTTTTGCCTATTTTAAATTGAGTTGTGTTTGTCTTCTTAGGATTAAGTAATGAGTCAAAAATATATCTGAAACAAATCTTTCATTATGTATTTATAATATTTTCTCGTCTATAGTTCATTTTCTCATATTCTTTACCTATCTTTTGAAGAGCAAGTTTTACTTTTGATTATGTTCAATTTATCAAGTTTTTATATGGTTCTTCTGATTATGTCCGTAATCACATTAGACTTTGCCTATCCCAAGTTTGCAGAGATTTTTCTTCTATGCTTTTATCTAGAAATGTTGTAGTTTTCGGTTTTAAAAAAGTTTAATTTATTTATTTGAGACAGGGTCTTGCTCTTTACATATATTGTAGTGCAGTGATGCAATCATTGCTCACTGAAGCCTCAACCTTTTTTTTTTCTTGTATATTGTGTGAAGTAAGAGTCAAAGTTCATTATTTTTCATATAGATATGTAATTATTCCCGTACCATTTAGTTTGAATGGACTGTCCTTTCTCCATGGAATAACATGGGAATCTTTGTCCGAAACCAATTATATATGTTTACATATGTGTATGTATATGCATATGTTATAAGTTTAATACATATTAAACCTATATTTATAATTCTGGACTTAATATTTTGTTTCATTGATCTGTGTATCTACCCCGTGCCAATAATGTACTATCTTAATTACCATAGCTTTATAGTAAGCTTTGAAATCAGATAGTGTATTTTTTATCATTGTTCTTTAAAATAATAGTTTATCTTTTTATTTGAATTTGTAATCAGCTTGTCAGTTTCTGCAAAAAGATTACTTGGATTTTGTTTGGAATTACATTAAATCTGTAGCATGTACTGTCCAGTATTCTAGCCTTTATCCACATGTGGCTATTAAGGTTTAAATCACTTAAATTAATTAAAATTTAATTAATTAAAATTAAACAAAACTTGAAAATTGGTTCCTCATTCACACTACAACATGTCAAGTGTTCAATAGCCACATGTGGTCAATGTCTTGGAAAGCTCAGTACAGTACATTTCCATTATTGCAGTAAGTTCTATCAAACAGCACTATTGTAGACCGATTAGTAGAGAACTGACTTAACAGTATTGAATGCTCCAGTCAGTGAACATGGTTTTTTTTCCATTTATTTCAGTAGTCTCTGTAATATATTATAGATTTCAGTTTACATATTATGAAAATATCTTATTAAATGTATAACGGTAGAAGTACTATTATTGGGTGATGTGTTCTATAGATGTATTTTAGGTCAAGTTTGTTGATAGTGTTATTTAAATCTTGTATACCTCTTGATTTTTTAATTTACTTGTTCTTTCCATTACTGAGACAGGAATGTTATATCCTTAACTATATTTGTGAATTTATTCACTTCTCCCTTCAGTTCTGTTAACTTTTGCTTAGGTGCTTTTTAAAATTCAAACTTTCAATCTCTGCCTTTTAATAGTAGAATTTAGACCATTTATATTCAATGTAGTTATCAATATCAGTTTATTTAAGTCTGAAATTGTGCAATTTGTCTTCTACCTATGTCATAAATCTTTCTATATACAAACACATGCTATATTTTCTGCATACGTTTTAAATGACACCTGGAAAGCACTGACATTATTTTCGCTTTAAGTTATCTTTTAAAGATGTCAAAAATGAGAAAGAAATATTCTGCATTTATCCATACACTTATTATTTGCAAAGGTTTTTAAAAATACCTTTGTGTAGATTTGAGTTACCAACTTGTATTTCCTTCAGCTTGAAGAACTTACAATTTCTTGTAGGACAGATCTCTGAAAACAAATTGTCTTAGCTTTTCTTTGTCTAAAAAAGTTATTGCCTTTACTTTTAAAATATATTTTCACTGGATATTGAATTTTAGGTCATAATCTTTTGTTGTTGTTGTTATTAGCACTTTAAAGATGTCTTCTAATGTTTTCTTGCTTTCATAGTTTCTGATGAGAAGTCTACTGTTATTAGTATCTCTGTGTGTGTGTCTCTTTTTTCCCTCTATTTTTTTTTTTTTTTTTTGTCACTGGTGTCAGCAATTTAATTATAGTGTGCCTTGGTATGTTTTGTGTGTGTGTGTGCGCGATTGATGTTCTTTGAGCTTTAGAATCTGTAAGTTTGTAGTTTTCATCAATTGTTTTTTCTTTTCATTCCTTTTATTTACTCATGTTCATGTTTTATTTTATATTTTTGAGAATTTTGTGCATATTTATAATAACTGTTTAAATGTCATTTGTGAATTCCATTGCTTCTAGTAGGATTCTATTGACAGATACTTTTTCCCTGATGATAGGTCATACTTTCTGTATTCTTCATGTATCTAGTGGTTTTTGGTTGAGTACTGGATATTTTGAATTTTATGTGAGTGCTGAATTGTACAATATTCCTTAAAAATATGTTGGATTTTGTTTTAGCAGATAGCTATATTACTTGAAGATCAATTTCATATTTTTGATGTTTGTTTTTTGGTTTATTAAAGAATAGGTCCATGGTAGAGTTTACTGAGATTTGACCTCTCTGGTGTCTCTCATAAATGCAACATATTCAATAAGATCTTTCCATTGTAGCTGGTGGGAACTTAAATGATTCCTGTCCTTTTGTGAGCTCTTTGAATTATTTGGCTTACAGCTTCCTGGAAGTTCTTTTCTCCCCTGCCGTGCATGTAGAATTATTCTTTTTGTAACCTATATACCATGCATGCATTTAAACAAAGACACAATGGGACCCCTGTGAAAATTTCTGGACCTCCCTTTTATCTGGCATACTGTCCTGCAAAGTCTAGTTCCGTGGTCTCCTTGATCTCAGTCTATGTCTCCTCAATTTAGCATGACCAATGTTTAATTGATGGTTATCTCCTTGGATTTTTCCTCCTTGCCTTGTGGCCAAGAAATTACCTCCAAGCAGAAAGTGGGTAATGTCTGAAAATGACTGTTTTATATATTGTATCCGGTTTTCTAGTAGTTTACAGAAGAAAGATATGCCTGAACTCTATTATTCTCTTAAACTCAGAAACAGAAATTTCCAAACCCTGGGTTTAACTGAAAATTCTTAGTGAACCTTTGTTGCTTAGAGCCTTTTCAGTCTCTTATTCTATTGTTTGTATCACAAAAACAGGTTAGCTTTTTCAAAATCAATAGATTCAAATTTTTAGATGTTCCCTAATCCCTTTTAATTTCCACTTGCAAAATGATAAATTTCTTGTGTGAACTCATATCATTCTTAAATATCTTGCTTTAAGCATCAAGGAACAATCAAGACAAATTGATATTCTGACCCTTTCCAACAGCTTCTCCTTTCAAATCCACCTTAAATGTTATCACATGCAGCAGGTTTGCAAAATATGCAACTACTGCATCACATGAATCTTCATCTTTCTAACTTGTAACATTTGTTTCCTTGCCATTTAACTTTGTTATGCCAGCTTTTCATTATGGCAGCTCTCTTCTTCACAGTACCGTTGTTTCTACTAATAATATGTAATAAGTAGACTCAAACATGTAATGGTGCAAACAATAGTCCTACGTCGATGTTCAGGGTGCTGTGGTATTTCTTCTCCATGATGTTTTGCAGAGCTCCAGAATCCTTCCATCTTGTCACCCTTAGGGACGTTGGGAATTATTATGGTTAGATTCAGCAAAGGGAAGGTAAAGCACCATGCAAGAGCACATGTGGGAAGTTATATGGACCAACTCTAAAAGTGGCACATATCACATTCCACTAGCTAGAATTCAATCACAGGTATAACCTAAGGGAGATTGTAATTCAATTGTAAGAAGGATTTGCAAATGTAACTTAGCCATGTGCCAAGGATGAAGAAGAAAATGGATTCAGGTGGACAAATAGCAGGAAGATTTAAGTGTATGTGGATTCTTTTTTTTGTTGTTTCTTCATGTCTCAGCTTATTTTGGAGTGCAAATTCTCAGAGACCCACTTCACATCTAAATTTCCTTATTTTTGAGATAATTCTTTCTTCTCTTGCCTCTTTCCCTTTTCTTTTTTCCCTCTCTTTTTCATTTCTCTTTTTTCCTACAAATATTAAATCTTCCAAGTACTTTGCTAGAATCTGGACTATGTTGGTAAGCAAGGCAGAGTCCTTGCCACCAGAGTGACAGTAATTTTTGTTCTCCATTATTTACCTAATATTTTACCAAGCATCACATACAGTAATATTACCTGATGATTTTTAAAATAAAAACTGTGTTATTCAGAATTGTTGAAAGTAACAAGAAACTACTAGTCGGAAAACTTATAGAAAAAAAGATGAAATTCTTCCTATTCATCACCGTTTGCTTTCAGAATTAAAATATTCCATAATCTTTGCCAGACAGAAAGAACAACATTGATTTCAAATCACCCTCCCCCACAACTCCCATCAAAATCCAAAACAAAACAAAAAAAAAATGCATTAACTGAAGGACATCTAATTTCCCGAGTCTGTTTTTAATTTTGCTGTATACATTTTTATATTAACTCTATATTGATTTTTTTCATTGCTGTTGTTCCAGTGTACACAGTGTTCCAGATTACTTTTCTGGCAACTGCTGATGTGGTTTGTGGCTATGTTTGGTCCCATTTCTTAATTAGATGAAATGACACCCCACTTATAATTTAGTTACATAAAAATGGTAGAAATGTCGGTGTTTTTATAGGAAAATAACCGTGCTGACAACACATCTAGGTAACATTGTAGAATGGTATCATATATCTTCTCTGGATTTTATATTTCAATGCTTGGGTGATCCTAAAAAAGTAAGCTTATTTTTAAAATTAATTTATTCACTTAATAAATATTTACTGAGTTCTTATTCTGTGTTTGGCAGTGATGTGAATAGCTTAGAATATGTATGTAGTTCCTGGTTTTGAAGAGACTATGCCTCGGTAGGGAAAACTGAAATATAAGCAGGCTCCTAGTGTTGTATAAGAGCTATGATTTCAGTGTAAATAGGAAGATTTAAGGGCACAAAGAAAGGGCTCTGAGTTCTGCTTTTGGGAGCCTGATTGAGGACCCGTTAATGAGGTCTGAAAGAAATTTTGAAGGATGGGTAGGAGTTGACCAAAAAAGTAAGAGAAGGATATTTGGAGCTTATGGGAATGGGATTATAAAGGTGAGGGGGGCATGTGAAGAAGTAAAAGTCATTGGGTTTGACTGAGGCTTAGTATTGCAGTAGGTCAAAGATATTGTTGAGAAATGAAGCTGGTGAGATCACAACTTTTACTTATTGAATGATTTTTATGTACCACATACTTTACAAGTACTATTTAAATTAATACACTTTATTGTTTTGAGCAGTTTTAAGTACTTAGCAAAATTAGGCAGCAAGTACAGAGAGTTCCCATATAATCTCATCCCCACCATGTACAACTTCTCCTACTATCAGCATTCCACACCAGAGTGGTACATTGTAATCAATTGTCCCACAGACACTTGCACACACATTTATAGCAGCATGATTTGCGATGGTGAAAATATGGAACCAGCCTAAATGCCCATCAATCCATGAGTGGATAAAGAAATTGTGGTATAAATATATACGATGGAATACTATTCAGCCATGAAAAGGAACAAATTAATGTCATTTGCAGCAACCTGGATGGAACTGGAGACTATTATTCTAAGTGAAGTAACTCAGGAATGTAGACATAAAATTTTAATCTATTTGGGTAAATACAAAGGAGGACAATTCCTGAATCATATGGCAATAATATTTTTAGTTTTGTTAGAAACTTGCAAACTGTCTTCCAAAGTGGCTATACCATTTTGCATTCCCTCCAGCCATAAACGAGGGTTCCTGTTGCTCCACATCCTCACCAAATTTGGTATTGTCAGTTTTGTGGATTTTAGCCATTCTAATAGATGTGTAGTAGCATTTCATTGTTGTTTGAAGTTGCAATTTCCTAATGGAATATGATGTTGAACATTTTTTTCATAGGCTTACTTGTCATCTGTTTCTCTTCTTTGGTAAGGCTCTTCAGGTATTTTTCTTATTTTTTAATTGAGTTGTTACTGTTGAGTTTTAAGAGTATTTTTATATATTTTGGATAACAGTTCTTTATAAGATGTGGGGTTTCTTTTGCAATTATTTTCTTCTAGTCTGTGACTTGTTTTCTCACTCTCTTGAATTTTTGTTTCTGAGCACAGCTTTTAAGTTTTAATGAAGTTCCCCTTATTGATTATTTCTTTCATGGATCATGTCTTTGGTGTTGTGTCTAGAAAGTCATTGCTATACCAGGGTGATGTGATTTTCTCCTATGTTAACTTTTAGGAGTCTTTTCAGTTTTGTGAGTCTATTACCCACCTTGAGTTAATTTTTATTAAGAGTGTGAGGTTTGTGTCTGTATTCATCTTTTTCCATGTAGCCGTCCAGTTGTTTCAGCAAAATTTTTCGTAAAAACTATCTTTGCCTGTGTATCTTTGTCAAGGATCTGTTGACTATGTTTATATGGGTCTGTTTCTGGGCTCTATTTTATTGTTTTACATGTCTGTACTTTCACTAGTACCACACTGTGTCAATTACTGCAGTTTTATTGTAAGTCTTAAAGGCAGATGTGTCAGTCCTCCAACTTTGTTCTTCTTTTATATTGTGTTGGTTATCCTGGGCTCTTTGCTTCTCCATACAAAACTTAGAATCAGTTTGTTGATATCCACAAAATAACTTACTGGGATTTTGATTGAGATTTCATTGAATCTATAGATTAAGTTGGGAAGAACTAATGTCTTTGCAATATTGAGTCTTTCTACTTGTTAACATGTAAATATCTCTTCATTTATTTAGCTCTTCTTTAATATCTTTCATCAGTGTTTTGTAGTTTTCCTCATGCAGATCTTGCACATATTTTGTTAAATTTATACTTTAATATTTCATTTTTGGGGGTTCTGATGTAAATGGTAACATACTTTTAATTTCAAATTCTGCTTGTTTATTACCGGTATATAGGAAAATGACTTTTATATATTAACCTTGTATTCTGTAAACTTGCTATAATTGCTTATTAGTTTCAGGAGTATTTTTGTCAATACTTTTGGATTTTCTATATACATAATTATGTCATCTGTGAGCAAAGACACATTTATTTCTTTCTTTACAACCTATAAAGAGTTATTTCATTTTCTTTTCTTATTGCATTAGCTAGGACTTCCAGTGTGATGCTGAAAAGCACTGGTGAGAGAGAACATTTTTGCCTTTTTCCTGATCTCAGTGGGAAAGTTTTGAGGTTCTCACCATTAAGAATGATGTTGGCTGGGCGCGGTGGCTCATGCCTGTAATCCCAGCACTTTGGGAGGCCGAGGTGGGTGGGGTGGATCACCTGAGGTCAAGAGTTTGAGACCAGCTTGGCCAACATGGTGAAACCCCATCTCTACTAAAATTTCAAAAAAAATTAACCAGGCGTGGTGCTGGATTCCTGTAATCCCAGCTACTTGGGAGGCTGAGGTAGGAGAATCACTTGAACTCAGGATGCGGAGGTTGCAGTGAGCCGAGATTGCACCACTGCACTCTAGGCTGGGCAAGAGAATGACAGTCCATCTAAAAAAAAAAAAAAAAAGAATGATGTTAACTGTAGGTGTTGTAGGTGTTTTGTAGATGTAGATGTTCTTTATCAAGTTGAGAAAGTTACCCTCTATTTTTACTTTGCTGACATTAAAAAACTTATGAATTGGTATTGAATTTTGTCAATTTTTCTGCATCTTTTAAAATTTTTCTACATTTATATTAATAGGATCATGCGATTTTTTTCCTGCTTTATCCTGTCGATGTGGTAGATTACATTAATTGATTTTCAAATGTTTAACCAGCCCAGTATTTCTATACTTGGGATAAATCACACTACATTGTTGGACTTGACTTACTAACATTCTGTTGAGGATTGTTGTACCTATATTCATAAGAGATATTGGTCTGTAGTTTTCTTTGAATGTCTTTACATGGTTTTGGTATTAGGGTAATGCTGGTGTTATAGAAGGAGTTAGTATTCCTCTGATTCTAACTTCTGGGAGAGATTGTGAAAAATTGGTATGATTTCTTTCTTAAATATTTGGTAAAATTCATCAGTAAACCCATGTGGGTCTCATGCTTTCTGTTTTGGAAGGTTATTATTAATTTAATTTCTTTGATGAATATAAGCCCCTTCCAATGACCTGTTTCTTCTGGTGTGATTTTGGAAAATTGTGTCTTTTAAGAAATTGGTTCATTTAAAATTTATTTTTAATTAATTAATGAAAAATAAAAACCATCTTAATCTGTCACCCAGGCTGGAGGGCAGTGTTGCAGTCATAGCTCATTGCAGCCTCAAACTCCTGGGCTCAAGCAATCCTCTCACCTCAGCCTCCTGGGAATTGGTTCATTGTATTTAGGTTTTCAAATTTATGGGTATACAGTTGTTCATAATATTCTCTTATTATTCTTTTACTGTTCATGAGACCTGTAGTCATGTCCTTTCTTTCATTTCTGACATTAGTAATTTGCATGTTCTCTCTTTTTGATTACTTAGTCT
This sequence comes from Macaca mulatta, assembly GCF_049350105.2. Lineage (NCBI taxonomy): Eukaryota > Metazoa > Chordata > Mammalia > Primates > Cercopithecidae > Macaca > Macaca mulatta. Next base: position 29,521,067 of record NC_133406.1, read on the forward strand.
GGCTAGAGACTTATTGATTTTATAAATCTTTAAAAAAACTGGATTTAGTTTGATTTTCTGCTCCAGTTTTTATTATTTCTTTCATTTGCTTACTTTGGATTTAATTTGCTCTTCTTTTTCTAGTATTCTAAGGTAGAAGCTTAGATTATTAATTTCAGATCTTTCTCTTTTTCTAATATATGTATTCAATATTATGCATTTCCTTCTAAGCAATGCTTTTACTGCATTCCACAAATTTGGTAAGTTGTATTTTCATTTAGTTCAAACTGTTTAAGTTTCTCATAAGATTTTTTTTTTACCCGTGTGTTATTTAGAAGTGTGTAGTTTAATCTCCAAACATCATGAGATTTTCCAGCTATCTTTCTGTTATTGATTTCTATTTTAATTCCACTGTGATCTGATAACAGAATTGTATGATTTCTATTCTTTTAATTTTGTTAGGGTGTTTTATGACCCAGACAGTGGTCTATCTTGGTGAGTATCCATGAACTTCGTCAAGTTCATGTGAACTAGATAAAAATGTTTATTCTCCTGTTGGATGAAGTAGCCTATAAATGTCCATTATATCCAGTTGATTATGTTGCTTTTTAGTTCAACTATGTCCTTCCTTACGGATTTTCTGCCTGCTGAATCTATCCATTTCTGATAGAGAAGTGTTAAGTCTGCAACTGTAATAGTGGATCCATCTATTTCTTTGCAGTTCTTTCTGTTTCTCCTCATGTATTTTTTATGCTCTGCTGTTAGATTCATACATGTTAAGAATTGTTATGCCTTCTTGGAGAAATGATGTTTTTATTGTTATATAATGCCCCTTTTTTCTCTTAACAACTCTCCTTGCTATGAAGTCTATTCTGTTGGATGTTAGTGTAGCTAATCCCAGTTTCTTTTTATTAGTGTTAGCATGGTATATCTTTCCTCATCTATTTACTTTTAATCTATATCTTTTTATATTTAAAGTGATTTTTTTTGTAGATAATATATAGTTGTATCTTGTTTTTTGATCCACTCTGACAATCTGTCTTTTAGTTGGTGCATTTAGACCATTGACATTCAAGGTGATTACTGATACAGTTGAATTAATATCTATTAATTTGTTACTGTTTCTATTTGTTGCCCCTGTTTTCTTTTCTTATTTTTGTCTCCCACTCTTTTTCTCCCATTTGTGCCTTTAGTTGAGCATTTTATGTGATTCCATTTTATCTTCTTTCTTAGTATATAAGTTGCACTTGTCTAAAACTTTCTAAATGGTTGCTCTAGAATTTGCTATATACATTTACAATTAATTCATGTCCACTTTCAAATAACACTATACACTCCCCGACTTATGATGGTTTAACTTTCAATTTTTTGACTTTTTGATGGTGAGAAAGTGATAGAAATTCAGTACACTTCTTGACTTATTATGGTGTTATGTCCCAATTACAACCCCATTGTAAATAGAGGAGCATCTGTACCACTTTAAGAGTAGTGCGAGCACCTGATAATAACAAAATAATTTTAATTCTTTCATCCTGTTCCTTGTATTGTTGCTGTCAATTATTTTACTTACATATAAGCATATGAATAGGAATAAAATACATTGTTGCTATTATTTTGAACAAATTGTTATCTGTTAGATCGATTAAGGATTGTTACCTTACTTATTCCTTTTCTTATTCTCTTGTTTTCTTTATGTACATCTGAGTTTCTGACAACATTATTTTCCTTTTCTCTAAATAATTTATTTTAACGTTTCTTTGTGAAGTAATTCCACTGGCAACAAACTTCCTCCATTTTTGTTTATCTGAGAAAGTCTATTTCTCCTTCAGTTTTACTTCCCCCTCCTTCCCTCCCTCCCTCCTTGCTTCCCTCCCTCCTTCCTTCCCTCCCTCCTTCCTTCCTTTCCTCCCTCCCTCCTTCCCTTCCTTCTTTCCTTTTTTCTTCCTTGCTTCCTTTGTTCCTTCCTTCTTTCCTTTCTCTGTCTCCTTCTTCCTCTCTCTCCTCTCTTTTCTTTCTCTCTCTCTTCTCTTTTTTCTTTTCTTCTTTACTTCCCCTTCCTTCCTTCCTTCCTTCCTTCCTTCCTTCCTTCCTTCCTTCCTTCCTTCCTTTTCCTTTTCCTTTTCCTTTTCCTTTTCCTTTCTGTTTTTTTTTCTTTTCTTTTCTTTCATGAGTCTGGTGCACCAGGATCTCCTTCACTTTTGAAAGATAATTTGCAGGGTACAGAATTCTAAGTTGATGTTTTATTTTTCAGCACTTTAAATATTTCACTTTCACCTCTTCTTGTGTGCACGGTTTGTGAGGAGAATTCTGACATAATTCTTATGTTTGCAATCCTTTAGGTAAAGTTCTCCCCCACCCCGGGGCTTCTTTCAAGATTTTTATTTTTGCTTTTTTTTTTTTTTTGCATTCAAATATACTATGCCTAGTTATAACTTTTGGGGGGCATTTATCCCACTTGCTCTTAGAGCTTCCTGGACCTGTGGTTTGATGTCTGATGTTGGGGGGAATTCTCAGTCATTATTTCTTTGAATATCTGTTCCCTTCTCTCTTTCTTCTGTATATGTTAAGCCTTGTGTAGTTGTCTCACCATTCTTGGATATTCTGTTCTGTTTCCCCACCCTATCCCCCAGTATTTTTTTTTCTTTTCAATTTTAGATGTTTCTATTGAAATATGCTCAAGCTTCGTGATTGTTTCCTCAACTTTTTCCAGTCTAGTCAAATGAACTCAATCAAAAGCATTCTTCATTTCTGTTAGTCTTTTTGATCTCCAGCATTTCTTTTTATTCTTTCTTAGCATTTCCATATCTCTGCTTACATTGCCCATCTGTTCTTGTAGGCTGTATATCTTATCTACTGGAAGCCTTAGGATGTTAATCACAGTTTTGTTTTTTTTTAAAATTCCCAGTCTGATAACTCTAGCATTAGAGTTAGAGTTCTGAGTCTGGTTCTGATGCTTGCTTTGTCTCTTCAAACTGTGGGGTTTTCTTTGTTTGCCTTTTAATATGCCTTGTAATGTTTTCTTGATAGGCAGACTGGGTGCTGTATGATGTACTGGGTACAAGACATTGTGATAACTAGGCCGTAGTCATGTGGTGGTAAGGTGCGGAGTGAGAGGAAGCATGCTGTAGTCCTATGATTAGATCTCATGTCTTTTAATGAGCCTGTGCTTCTGGACTGCGAGTCTCACACATGCTGCTTAGTTGCTGCCCCACCCCTTTAGGTGGGACTGGATGGCTAGAGTGGACTAGAGTTGTGTATTTTTCTTCCCCTATATAGAAGACCACAGATGCTGAAGTTAGGCATTTCCTTCTCCCCAATATGTTAGGATCTGGAAAACCCTCAGTAGTATAGGCTCTTGTTAAATAACTTCTCTTAAGGTCAGACCTTGGTAAGAACAGAGTGGGCCAGGCGCGGTGGCTCACGCCTGTAATCCCAGCGCTTTGGGAGGCTGAGGCAGGCGGATCACAAGGTGAGGAGATCAAGACCATCCTGGCTAACACAGTGAAACTCTACTAAAAATACAAAAAAAAAAAAAAAAAAAAAAAAAAAAAAAAAAAAAAATTAGCTGGGCGTGGTAGCAGGCGCCTGTGTAGTTCCAGCTACTAGGGAGGCTGAGGCAGGAGAATGGCGTGAACCCGGGAGGCAGAGCTTGTAGTGAGCTGAGATCGTGCCACTGCACTCCAGCCTGGGCGACAGAGCGAGACTCTGTCTCAAAAAAAAAAAAAGGAAGAAACTATCCGTCCCTTGCCCACCCCTCCTGACTCTTGATTATCTTGATTATTGATTTCCAGAGGCTACCACTTTCAATCCTTTTAGCTATTGATTTTGATAGTTACCACCATATTTTTATGTAATCTGTTCATATTACTATTTTTGATTTTTCTTAGTTTTAGATACTCTCTTTTGACTTCTCACTGTAGAGAAGGAGGATTTAGCTATCTTATATCCTTCTCCTATACTTATATGCACTCATACACTCACATATGCACTTATCCTCCTACATTCTACTAAAAGAATCATATTTTGCTAAATACATTTTTATAATCCTGAAAATGTTATTCATAGCTGAGCTATGTGATAAATTTTGATTATTTCTTCCATGATATGGTCTTTTTTGAGGTTGATAATTATCTCTCTTTGGTCTGTTTGCATAGTTTTCTGTACATCTATCACTAACGCATTCCCAATCTCTCCTACAGAAGTCTCAATCTCTCAGAAATCAGACTCTAACTCTAATGTTTAAAACCTTAAAAACATTCAGGATTAGGTACTTTTATGTTTATTTTCTTGGTGGAGGAAGAAATCTCTTCAGGACTCTCTGTTCTCTCATTCCAATAGATATCAGTTACTCTCTTGGTCTCGTACTGGGATCTATACCATCCTGAAAACTTCCTTCTTTTCTTGGTTGTATACCTGCTTCCTGGATCTCATGTCGTCCTCTTTATTAGTTTGCTTCCTTGTTTTGTAGAACACATTATTTAACAATGTTCTTAAAAAGGTGAAAGGGAGGTAAAATATTTTGAGATTTGCAAGTCTGGAAATATCTTTTCCTACTGTCACATTTATTGATAATTTAGAATTCTAGGTTAGAAATGATTTTTTCTCTCAGAATTTCAAAAACATTGCTGTATTGTTTTTTAGTTTCCAGTTTGCTGCTGGGAAGACAGATGCTGTAGTGATTCCCAATACTTTCTTTGTGTCTTTTCTTTCTTTAAGTTCTCTGGGAACTTTTTAGTATCTTTTATCAGCTCTCAGTGTTTTGAAATCTTTTACTGATATGCCATTTTGTGTGTATGTGCATGTGTGCGTGTGCTCATTTTCTGTTAGGTACTTGTTGAGTTTGTTCAATCCATAAATTCCTTATACTTATAGGTCATTTTCTTGGATAGGATCTCCCCAACCACAAACTGTTTCTGTTTGATTTTCTCTCTTTGGAATGCCAGTTATTCAAATATTGAATCTTCTGTACCATTTCTCTAGTTTTAAAAATGTGGTGGGTTTTTCTTTTCCTATTGTTTACTTATTTTTTTTTCTTTTGTTTTCTGGAACAGTTCCTTAAGTTTTTCTTCCGTTTTACTAACCTTTTAATTTCTGCTCTCCTATTTTCAGTTATTGAGATTTTTTTTTGCCTGATGTTTCTGTTTATGGCCTTCTAATTTTGTTCCATGAATGCAATAAGTTCTCCTTTCTCTCAGAATATTAGTAAAAATGATCAAGTTGTATTCTGTATTTTGCATTATCTTTTTTTCCTTCAGGTTTCATGTTACAATATTTATTTGTTTTGGTCTCTGAGAATCTTTTTGGCCTGCCTGCCTGCCTTCCTTTCTTTCTTTCCTTCCTTCCTTCCTTCCTTCCTTCTTTCTTTCTTTCTTTCTTTCTTTCTTTCTTTCTTTCTTTCTTTCTTTCTTTCTTTCTTTCTTTCAATTTTCACAAAAGTTTTTATTGTGACCAACAGTAAACATTCAAAAAAATAATAATATCCATTGACTCAATATCCTTCAGAGAATAGAAACAATGGAAAAAAACTGTTAATTTTATAAGAATAGGTAAATTTTGGTATCCATATCTGACAATGCAATTACAAGAAGGGAAATTTACAGACCATGATCATTTTGGAACTAAATTTATATATCCTATTCAAAAATCCAGCTATATTTTATAAGGAGGTTATATCATGACCAAATTTGGTTTATACAATTAATTCAGTATATACTAGTTCCTGAATAAAGAGTAATAATAGTCTTGGGCTGGCAAGCCGAATAGGAACAGCTCTGGTGTGCAGCTGACAGTAAGATCAATGCAGAAGGCAGGTGATTTCTGTAATCCAACTGAGGTACCCAGCTCATCTTATTGGGACTGGTTAGATAGTGGGTGCAGCCCATGTAGGGCAAGCCAAAGCAGGATGGGGTGTTACCTCACCTGGGAAGTGCGTGGGGTTGGGAAACTCCCTCCCCTAGTGAAGGGAAGCTGGGAGGGACTGTGCCTAGAGGAATGGTGCATTCCAACCCAGATACTATGCTTTTCCCATGGTCTTTACAACCCACAGGCAAGAGATTCACTCAGGTGCCTACACCACCAGGGCCCAGGGTTTCAAGCACAAAACTGGGTGGCTGTTTGGGCAGACACTGAGCTAGCTGTAGCAGTTTTTTTTTGGTCATACCCCAGTTGTACCTGGCACCGGCTAGACAGAACCATTCACTCCCCTGGAAAGGGGGCTGAAGCCAGGGAGCCAAGTGGTCTAGCTCAGTGGATCCCACACCCACAGAGCTCAGCAAGCTAAGATCCACTAGCTTGAAATTCTCACTGCCAGCACAACAGTCTGAAATTGACTTGGGACGCTTGAACTTGGTTTGGGGAGGGGCGTCTGCCATTACTGAGGCTGGAGTAGGTGGTTTTCCCCTCACAGTGTAAACAAAGCCACTGGGAAGTTCGAACTGAGTGGAGCCCACTGCAGCTCAGCAAAGCCATTGTAGCCAGATTGCTTCTTTAGATTCCTCCTCTCTGGGCAGGGCATCTCTGAAAGAAAGGCAGCAGTCCCATATAGATAAAACTCCTATCTTCTTAGGACAGAGCACCTGGGGGAAAGGGTGGCTGTGGGCACAGCTTCAGCGGACTTAAACGTTCCTGTCTGCCAGCTCTGAAGAGAGCAGCGGATCTCTCAGAACAGCATTTGAGCTCTGCTAAGGGACAGAATGTCTCCTTAAGTGGGTCCCTGACCTGCGTACCTCCTGACTGGGAAACACCTCCCAGCAGGGGTTGACGGACACCCTATACAGGAGAGCTCTGGCTGACATCTAGCAGGTGCCCCTCTGGGATGAAACTTCCAGAGGAAGGAATAGACAGCAATCTTTGCTGTTCTGCAGCCTCCGCTGATGATACCCGGGCAAACAGGATCTGAAGTGGACCTCCAGCAAACTCCAGCAGACCTGCAGCAGAGGGGCCTATTAGAAGGAAAACTAACAAACAGAAAAGAAAAGAATCAACATCAACAAAAAGAACGCCCACACAGAAACCCCATCTGAAGATCACCAGCCTCAAAGACCAAAGGTAGATAAATCCATGAAGATGAAGGAAAAACAGCACAACAAGGCTGAAAATTCCAAAAACCAGAATGCCTCTTCTCCAAAGGATCACAACTCCTCACTAGCAAGGGAACAAAACTGGATGGAGATTGAGTTTGGTGAATTGACAGAAACAGGCTTCACAAGTTCATAACAAACTCCTCTGAGCTAAAGGAGGATGTTCTAACGCAATGCAAGGAAGCTAAGAACCTTGAAAAAAAGTTAGAGGAATTGCTAACTAGAATAACCACTTTAGAGGAGAACACAAATGACCTGATGGACCTGAAAAACACAGCACGAGAACTTCGTGAAGCATTCACAAGTATCAGTAGCCAAATCAATCAAGTGGAAGAAAGGATATCAGAGATTGAAGATCACCTTAAAGAAATAAAGCATGAAGACAAGATTAGAGAAAAAAGTATGAAAAGGAATGAACAAAGCCTCCAAGAAATATGGGACTATGTGAAAAGATCAAACCTGCATGTGATTGGTGTACCTGAAAGTGACAGGGAGAATGGAACCAAGTTGAGAAACACTTTTCAGGATATTATCCAGGAGACCTTCCCCAACCTAGCAAGACAGAGCAACAGTCAAATTCCGGAAATACAGAAAACACCACAAAGATACTCCTTGAGAAGAGCAACCCCAAGACACATAATCATCAGATTCACCAAAGTTGAAATGAAGGAAAAAATGTTAAGGGCAGCCTGAGGGAAAGGTTGGGTTACACACAAAAGGAAGCCCATCAGACTAACAGCAGATCTCTCTGTAGAAACCCTACAAGCCAGAAGAGAGTGGAGGCCAATATTCAACATTCTTTTTTTTGAGACAGATTCGCACTTTGTTACTCAGGCTGGAATGCAGTGGCGCAATCTCAGCTCACTGCAAGCTCCGCCTCCCGGGTTCACTCCGTTCTACTGCCTCAGCCTCCTGAGTAGCTGGGACTACGGGAACCTGCCACCATGCCTGGCTAATTTTTTGTATTTTTAGTAGAGACAGGGTTTCACCGTGTTAGCCAGGATAGTCTCAATCTCCTATCCTCGTGATCCACCCATCTCGGCCTCCCAAAGTGCTGGGATTACAGGCATGATCAACATTCTTAAAGAAAATAATTTTCAACCCAGAAATTCATATCCAGCCAAACTAAGCTTCATAAGTGAAGGAGAAATAAAATCCTTTACAGACAATCAAATACTGAGAGATTTTGTCACCACCAGGATTGCGTTACAAGAGCTCCTGAAGGGAGCACTAAACATGGAAAGGAACAACTGATTCCAGCCACTGCAAAAACATACTGAATTATAAAGACCATTGACACTACAAAGAAAGTGCATCAAATAACAGGCAAAATAGCCAACTGGCATTGTAATGACAGGATCAAATTCACACATAACAATATTAACCTTAAATGTAAAAGGGCTAAATCACCCAATTAAAAAACACACACTGGGCTGGGCACAGTAGCTCACACCTGTAATCCCAGCACTTTAAGATGCCAAGGTGGGTGGATCATGAGGTCAGGAGTTCGAGACCAGCCTGGACAAGATGCTGAAACCCCGTCTTTAGTAAAAAAATACAAAAATTAGCCTGGCGTGGTGGCATGCGCATGTAGTCCCAGCTACTCGGGAGACTGAGGCAGGAGAATCACTGGAACCCGGGAGGCAGAGGTGGCAGTGAGCTGAGATTGTGCCACTGCACTCCAGCTTGGGTGACACAGAAAGACTCTGTCTCAAGAAAACACACATACACACACACACACACACACAGAGGCAAATTGGATAAAGAGTCAAGACCCATTGGTGTACTGTATTCAGGAGACCCATAGCACATGCAAAGACACACATAGACTCAAAATAAAGGGATGGAAGAATATTTACCAAGCAAATGGAAAGCAAAAAAAAAGCAGGGGTTGCAATCCTAGTATCTGATTAAACAGACTTTAAACCAACAAAGATCAAAGAAGGGCATTACATAATAGTAAAGGGATCAATGCAACAGGAAAAGCTAACTATCCGAAATATATATGCACCCAATACAGGAGCACCCAGATTCATAAAGCAAGTTCTTAGAGGCCTACAGAGAGACTTGGACTCCCACATAATAATAGTGGGAGACTTTAACACCACACTGTCAATATTAGGTCAATGAGACAGGAAATTAATGAGGATATTCAGGACTTGAACTCAGCTCTGGACCAAAAGGATGTACTAGACATCTATAGAACTCTCCACCCCAAATCAACAGAATATACATTTTTCTCAGCACCACAACATACTTATTCCAAAATTGACCACATTATTGGAAGTAAAACACTCCTCAGCAAATGTAAAAGAATGGAAATAATAACTAACAGTCTCTCTGACCACAGTGCCATCAAATTAGAACTCAGGATTAAGAAACTCACTGAAAACCGCGCAACTTTGTGAAAACTGAACAACCTGGTCATGAATGACTACTGGGTAAATAACGAAATTAAGGCAGAAATTTCTTTGAAACCAATGAGAATAAAGATACAATGTACCAGAATCTCTGGGACACAGCTAAAGCAGTATTTATAGAGGAATTTATAGTACCAAATGCTCACAGGAGAAAGCAGGAAAGATCTAAAATCAACACCCTAACATCATGATTAAAATAACTAGAGAAGCAAGAGCAAAAATATTCAAAAGCTAGCAGAAGAGAGGAAATAACTAAGACAAGAGCAGAACTGAAGGAGACAGAGACACGAGAAGCCCTTCAAAAAATCAATGAATTCAGGAGCTGGTTTTTTGAAAAGATTAACAAAATAGACCACTAGCCAGATTAATAAAGAATAAAAGAGAGAAGAATCAAACACAATAAAAAATGATAAAGGGAATATCACCACTGATCCCACAGGAATACAAACTACCATCAGAGAATACTATAAACACCTCTAAGCAAATAAACGAGGAAATCTAGAAACAATGGATAAATTACTAGACACATACACCCTCCCAGAACTAAACCAGGAAGAAGTCAAATCCCTGAATAGACCAATAACAAGTCTGAAATTGAGGCAGTAATTAATAGCCTACCAACCAAAAAAAGCCCAGGACCAGGTAGATTTCACAGACAAATTCTACCAGAGGTACAAAGAGGAGGTGGTAGCATTCCTTCTGAAACTATTCCAAACAATAAAAAAAGAGGGACTCCTCCCTAACTCATTTTATGAGGCACCATCATCCTGATACTAAAACCTGGTGGAGACACAATAAAAAAAGAAAATTTCAGGCCAATATCCCTGATGAACATTGATGCAAAAATCTTCAATAAAATACTGGCATACCAAACCTAGCAGCACATCAAAAAGCTTATCCACCATGATCAAGTTGACTTCATCCCTGGGATGCAAGGCTGGCTCAACATACACAAATCAATAAACGTAATCCATCACATAAACACAACCAACAACAAAAATCACATGATTATCTCAATAGATGCAGAAAGGCCTTCAATAAAATTCAACATCCCTTCATGCTAAAAACTCTCAATAAATGAGGTATTGATGGAACATATCTCAAAATAATAAGAGCTATTTATGACAAACCCACAGCCAATATCATACTGAATGGGCAAAAGTTGATAGCATTCCCTTTGAAAACTGGCACAAGACCAGGATGCCCTCTCTCACCACTCCTATTCAACATAGGAAGTTCTGGCCAGGGAAATCAGGCAAGAGAAAGAAATAAAGCATATTTAAATAGGAAGAGAGGAAGTGAAATTATCCCTGTTTGCAGATGACATGATTGTATATTTAGAAAACCCCATCATCTCAGCCTGAAATCTCCTTAAGCTGATAAGCAACTTCAGCAAAGTCTCAGGGTACAAAATCAATGTGCAAAAATCACAAGCATTCCTATACACCAATAATAGACAAACAGCCAAATTATGCATGAACTCTAATTTGCAATTGCTACAAGGAGAATCAAATACCTAGGAATACAACTTACAAGGGATGTGGAGGACCTCTTCAAGGAGAACTACAAACCACTGCTCAAGGAAATAAAAGAGGACATAAACAAATGGAAAAACATTCCACGCTCATGGATAGGAAGAATCAATATCATGAAAATGGCCATAGTGTCCAAAGTAATTTATAGATTCAATGCTATCTCTATCAAGCTGCCACTGACTTTCTTCACAGAATTAGAAAAATCTACTTTAAATTTCATATGGAATCAAAAAAGAGCCCGCATTGCCAAGACAATCCTAAGCAAAAAGAACAAAGCTGGAGGCATGATACTACCTGACTTCAAATTATACTACAAGCCTGCAGTAACCAAAACAGCATGGTACTGGTACCAAAACAGATATATAGACCAATGGAACAGAACAGAGGCCTCAGAAATAATGCCCCACATCTACAACCATCTGATCTTTGACAAACCTGACAAAAACAAGCAAGGGGGAAAGGATTTCCTATTTAACAAATGTTGTTGGGAAAACTGGCTAGCCATATGCAGAAAACTGAAACTGGACCCCTTCCTTACACCTTATACAAAAATTAACCTAAGATGGATTAAAGACTTAAATGCAAGACCCAAAACCATAAAAACCCTAGAGTAAAACCTAGGCAATACTATTCAGGACATAGGCATGGACAAAGACTTCATGACTAAAACACCAAAAGCAATGGCAACAAAAGCCAAAACTGACAAATGGGATCTAATGAAAGATCTTCTGCACAGCAAAAGAAACTATAATCAGAGTGAACAGGCAGCCTACAGAATGGGAGAAAATGTTTGCAATCTACCCATCTGACAAAGGGCTAATATCCATAATCTACAAGGAATGTAAACAAATTTACAAGAGAAAAACAATCCCATCAAAAAGTGGGTGAAGGTTATGAACAGACTCTTCTTGAATGAAGACATTTATGCAGCCAACAAACATATGAAGAAAAGCTCATCATCACTGGTCATTAGAGAAATGCAAATTAAAACCACAATGAGATACCATCTCATGCCAGTTAGAATGGTGACCATTAAAGAGTTAGGAAACAACAGATGCTGGAGAGGATGTGGAGAAATAGAAATGCTTTTACACTGTTGGTGGGAGTGTAAATTAGTTCAACCACTGTGGAAGACAGTGTGGCAACCCCTTAAGGATCTAGAACCAGAAATACCATTTGACCCAGCAATCCCATTACTAGGTATATACCCAAAGAAATATAAATTATCCTACTATAAAGACACATGCATACGTATGTTTATTGATGCACTATTTACAGTAGCAAAGACTTGGAGCCAACCCAAATGGACATCAATGATAGATTGCTAAAGAAAATGTGGTACATATATACCATGGAGTACTATGTAGCCATAGAAAGGAATGAGTTCGTGTCCTTTGCAGGGACATGAATGAAGCTGGAAGCCATCATCCTCAGCAAACTAACACAGGAACAGAAAACCAAACACCACATGTTCTCACTCATAAGTGGGAGTTGAACGAGAACACATAGACACAGGGAGGGGAACAACACACACTGGGGCCAGTCAGGAGGTTGGGGGTGAGAGGAGGGAGAACATTAGGACAAACAGCTAATGCATGCAGGGCTTAAAACCTAAATGACAGGTTGATAGGTGTAGCAAACCACCATGGCACTCGTATACCTATGTAACAGATCTACACATTCTGCACTTGTATCCTGGAACTTAAAGTAAAATAAAACAAAAAGCAATATAAATTACTAGGCACATACCATCCATTTCATCTAATGAAGAAAGCAAATGGCAAATATCATGTATCTGATGTGCTACTCAAAATGTCTAGGTTCTTTTTTTTTTTTTTTTTTTTTTTTTTTTTGAGACAGAGTCTTGCTCTGTCGCCCAGGCTGGAGCGCAGTGGCCGGATCTCGGCTCACTGCAAGCTCCGCCTCCCGGGTTTACGCCATTCTCCTGCCTCAGCCTCCCGAGTAGCTGGGACTACAGGCGCCCGCCACCTCGCCCGGCTAGTTTTTTTTTTTTTTTTTTGTATTTTTTAGTAGAGATGGGGTTTCACTGTGTTAGCCAGGATGGTCTCGATCTTCTGACCTCGTGATCCGCCCGTCTCGGCCTCCCAAAGTGCTGGGATTACAGGCTTGAGCCACCGCGCCCGGCCAAAATGTCTAGGTTCTTACATTATTTATTACTGAAAGAAACCTTGGAGATCATGGTTTCTAACTATTTATTTGACAGATGAGGAAAACTGAGACCTGTGGAGTTTTGGTGACATGCCTTGAGACTAGAATCCAAGCCTAGTACAGTCTTCTTTCCATTAAATCGTATTTCCTTTTCTAAGGCATGGTGAATGCTGTGTGGCTTACGAGTTTATTTTTGGTGATGACACTATACCTGCTTTTCTTCCTTTATTTTTTTTTGACTTCAGTGACTAGAACTGGATCAATACTAATCCTTGGTTTATGACACACTCTCACAATTGGTCCATGTATAACCTATTTATTTATTTGCTTTTAATAATGTAATACATAAAACTTCAAACATTCATATTTGGTGGAGAACTTGGGAAGAAATGAAAATGTATAATTTCCATATATGCCTGGTACAAAAATAAACTCATATATTTGGAAATTATTTAGTGCTACAGCTGTTTGTTTTTCCCCCTTGGGTTGAAGGTTATCTTCTGGATGGGTGGTTTGGCAACTCTCCTCCTCATCACTTTGAAATCACCAAACTCAAGTAGCACTTAGAAAACAAAGTAAGACAGAAGGAAATGGGAAAACGACCAGGAAAATGTGCTTTACATTTAGCATTGTGACATATATGTCTTTAAAATTTGTTAGTCTTCTGCAAATTGTGTAATGTTGGGTTTGTTTATGATGCAGGTCTGAGAACCATTGGAGTTATCACCAAACTGGACCTTATGGATGAAGGAACAGATGCCAGGGATGTTCTAGAGAACAAACTGTTGCCTCTTCGCAGGGGTAATGTACTGTGGTCTATACAATACTTTTTTGTTTGTTTGTTTGTTTTTGGTTATATGGAAGAGAAATGATTGGGAAGCCACTAGGAGTTTTGGTTTTAATGCCTTCTCAGTGGTAAGGAATGGATTTATCATTAGTTATACTTTTTATGGAATGGCTGTACATTCCCGAATGATATATTAGAAAATAATACAAAGGGAGAACTATTCTTTAAAATAACAGGAATAATAAAACAGGAAAAGGAAGGAGTTTGAAGCGAGGTTATAAATATTCATCATAGACTGCATAAACTTATACTATTGTAAGCCTGATATTTACTTGCCTGCTATATGACAAAACTGCGAAGATACACACTCTCTTAAAATGCACACAGTTTAAGGGTGAGAGACACTATTGTATTGACGCTAAAAAATTATTGTGAGCTCAATCAGTAGCCTGTGTTCAATACTGATGTTTCCCATTGAGTTTTATAAAGGGACTCAGTCTTCACACCTAAAACTAGTTTTGCTTTTCTTAGTCTGCCTATGTGAGAGCCTTGAAATCTCCCTGGAATAAGCCACAAAAAGTGTCCCCAACTCCATAGATTTGTGTTTTGTTTCAGGTTACGTGGGGGTGGTAAACAGAAGCCAGAAGGACATAGATGGGAAGAAGGACATAAAGGCAGCCATGTTGGCAGAGAGGAAGTTTTTCCTTTCCCACCCGGCTTACAGACATATCGCTGACCGAATGGGAACTCCACACCTGCAGAAGGTCCTTAATCAGGTAAAAATGTTATTTCAAGCAACAAGAACAGTTATGAAATATGTAAGTGGATGCTGGAATTTGTATTTATTATTTTTAAGTTTATTTTTTTCCAAAACAAGACATGCAGCTTCAATGATAGGGATTTTAAAAATGGGTATTAGTACCTCAGATTCACACTATTACCATTCTCAGTGAATAGAACTCATCTTCCTGTTATTGAAAGAAGAGCTCTCAAAGCAGAAACACATACCTATTTAGGAACAGTGAACAGGGATATACATTTTAGCATATATTCATTTGTAATATGTAGTTACCTTGAGAAGTTAAATTTTTATAACTTTGAAAAGTTGATCTCTTGGGATCTGTTTTTGAAGCACCAATCTGTAATGGCTAGGTTACACTTTCTGCTAATTTTTTTTTATGACTTTGTTTAGAATTGATTTGTTTCTTAATTTAAAACCTTTAGAATCACAAATCCTGGTTTAATAATCATTGATTTCCACTCATCTAAGATGCTTTTCCAGATAACCCCTTTTCCCACAATAATTTAGAATTGGGCCTTCTGCCTACCCCGCTCCATGCACTATGCACAAACTTCTTCCATAAATCCTCAATGCTCTTAATTGGTTACAGATATTCCTTCCCCTATTGGAGTTAAGTGTTATGACAAGCATCATTGTCATTGAATGCAGGGCCCCCTCCCTGAGTTTTGATTATATTGACTTCATGTGACTAGCAGCCTTTCTCACAAATACTCTTATAAGTTATGCTTTAACTGTTACGTACAAACTTAATCAGGCAATCAATCAATCAATCAAGTAGATTTCTGATTCTTAGCTCCTAGAAAGTATCAATAGCTGTCATAGTATGTGACATTATACCTGAACAATTTAGGCAAAACGACTGAGAAGAAATTTTAGAAAATAAAAAATTGTGTTATAATTCCATTTTAAGAGATTTCAACGCAGACTATTGTAAAGTTTATACTTTTTAATTAAAGATAAATATTTGGACTCTAGGAAACATCACTATGATTGTATCATTTAAAAATATGAATATATTTTAGAGAAGGAGCATTGTTATGCAAGAATCCTAACACTCTACCAATATATTTTGCATTGTCAAAACTCTCTTTAGAATACTGCTTTCACAGCTGTATTGGCCTACAAAAAACGCAAATAAACTGAGAAAAATCTTAGAAGAAAATCACTAATATGGTTAGAAAGATAAAGCTGGAAATGAGTTAAGTTTTGAATACTGGAAAAACAGAAGGAGGTGGCTAACTATTAGATTATTACAGGTGACGCCCAAGTTATGACACAATTGGATTTTTTTTTCTGAAGATGTCTCCTTTCCTGGATAATCACTCTCTCTTTATTGCTTCAAGAATATTTATACTATGTTTGAAACTAAGATAATTCTATGGCTATGTATGTGTACCAATACTTCTGGTCCTATAGGATAATTCATATGGAAAATACTGCAAAATGACATGACATTTTTGAAAAATTGAATGAAATTTTCATTGTGGGGGGAAGGCAGAGAAAGAGGTAGTGAGTTGTATGAGATGATATTGGAGATGTAGGCAATGGCTGAATCCTGTAATGTTTCTAGACCAAATTGAGGATTTTGGCTCTTACCTAAGACCAATAAGGAGTCATTTAAGGGTCCTGAGTAGAGGAATAACAAGATCAGATCCATGGGTGAAAAAAGAATATGGTATCGAAGACAGGAAGACCAAGAGTAGACCAGTTAGGAGTAAAAGAGAAATTATGGGAATTTGGTTGTAAGGGCCAGTGGAGATGAAAAGAAGGGGCAGGTTTGAGAAATGTTCAGGAAAATTGAGGACTAGGTGGTAGATTAGAGCTGTTGGGTGTTGGGAGAGGTGGAGTCAAGGTTATGTCCCAGGTTTCCAGGTTCTTATAAAGTCACCAAGATGGGGAACCCTGAAGGGAAGATCAAATACTTGATTTTGGAAATGTTGAGCTTGAGATGTCATTGAAACATCCAAGAGGAGAAGTCAAGCAGTTGGTCAAATATGCATGCCACAGCAAAGATAAATCTTGTTTGGAGACAACATCTTACAACTATAGGTATTTGGATGTTTATTGAAGCCATGGATGGAATGAGATTCCCTGAAGAGAGAACAGAGAGTAAACAAAAAAGAGGCCTCGGACCCAGATTTGAGGAATTTCAATAATTACTGTTCTGGCAAAGAGGGTGAATTGTCCAAGGAAATAGAGAAGATATATCGAGAATGGATA
This sequence comes from Macaca mulatta, assembly GCF_049350105.2. Classification (NCBI taxonomy): domain Eukaryota; kingdom Metazoa; phylum Chordata; class Mammalia; order Primates; family Cercopithecidae; genus Macaca; species Macaca mulatta. The sequence goes on from NC_133406.1 coordinate 29,538,058, forward strand.
GCAGAAAAATTAGAGAAGCTGGAGTCATGGAAGCCAGGGGAATAAGTGTTTTAGAAAGCCACAGTATTGCTTTGCTCTGGAGATGTCTGAGAAGCAAAAGGTGAAAATCAGGTATTTTTATTATTTACCAGTTCACATGGCAATCAGTTGGTTGCTGGTTTCTTGTGGTTGCTGTTTCTGTTAGATTTGGGTCTTTGTCTCTCGTGACGTTGCTATCGGGAATGCTGTCCTCTCAGCTCTTTTTTTCCCTGCTTCATAGTTAGAACAGCAGTGCATTCCAGGGTGCTAACATAACAATTTATTACTGTGAGCAAGGGGGTAATACAGTTATAAACTATTGACAAATAACTCTAGATTTATTTAATAAATACATTCAGGTGACCTCAGATAAACATAAAGATGACTGAAAATAGTTTCTTCAGTCAATCTGGGTATATTAATTCTCCCTAATTTTAATATTTTTTCTTTTTTCTGCATTTCTAGGAAGTTTATATTCTTTTTGTTGATTTCAAGTTCATCACTTAGGCAGTTCAAGAAGGTTATCTGTTTTTTCTTTTAATTAAGACTTTCTTTAACTGCATTGTAATAGAAAGACCGTAAGACCTAAACAATCTAGGTTTTTATCTCACCTTTGTTCTTAATTAATCATGCACTCTTAAGCTCTAGGAGAAGTTTTCATTGTACTGAGCTTGAGGTGCCTGCTGATCTCAGTGGAAATATCAAGTAGATGGTTATGTCGAGCCTTCAATAGCAGAGAGAGCTTTCCCTTACTCAGTTATGGAGTTGCACTGGGACCTAGAGGTGGAAGTACGAGTAAGTTGCTGCCTCAGCTGAAGAATGTGGAGAAAGTCAACAGCTGGCAGGTGCCTCTGGCACCTTGGCTACCTGAGCTCCACCTGTGTGGTAAACCACTTAGTCCTGAGAACACCAGGCAGCACCTGTGACTCCTAGCGTCCTTCATTTCTATCACATTCTAACTTAAGGTTCCTTTGTACCAGGTAGGAGATCTGATAAGTCAATCCATGCTAACTAAGGTGTTATTGGGCAGCCTCATTAGTAACATTAGCTGCATTTTAACAGGATCTTCCCAGATTTAAAGAGATAGCTCAAGTGACTCTAAATGAGGGAATTTTGAGCATCTCTGAAGGGCAGTGGAGGAGGGAGTTGGTGTTTCTTCTCCCTATCTACATAATAGTCATTCTCAAATGTAGACATAATGTTTGAAATTTTGAATGATTATAAAAACAATGGAGGCTGATATTTGTCTCCTGAGTTAGTCTTTAATCTGTGTATATGATTCAATCTTCAATCTGTGTGTATGATTTTGTTTTGTTTAGCAACTTACCAACCACATTCGGGATACCCTACCAAACTTCAGGAACAAACTACAGGGACAGTTGCTCTCCATAGAACACGAAGTAGAAGCCTACAAAAATTTCAAACCAGAAGACCCAACCAGGAAGACCAAAGCATTGCTGCAGTAGGTCACCTTTCCCTTCCTTGGCACAGCATTTTAAACTAATTTTTTTAGTTTTCTTTTGCCTTAGTCTATTTGTCATGTTGTTTCTTAGGCTTAACAGAGGCAGCAAGTAAACTATCTGAGACTATCTATATGATATACAAGAACTCTTGAATTTTTATGCTTTGTTGAACATGAATTATTGGTACTATTCTGTTATTATCAACTTACCAATTGAGCATCACTATGCCCATTTACATTGTGTTTTTAAAACTGGATTAAGTGAGTAAAACTATTAGGGATGACCCAGCAGGAATTTTTGTCCCTTGTCTTAGAAGTGGGTAAATACAGATGAAAATATATTTTTCAGCTGTTTCTATGGATGTCAATTGTACTTATTATCCTTTATTCCAATTATTTCATGTAACTTATTTGTGTGCATTTTTCAGTGGAATGAAAACCAAGGATTTAATTAAAAAGTGCT